>NC_037336.1:48183960-48489960 GCF_002263795.3 Bos taurus
GTAAAACATGGTGTAAGGGAGCTTAAAGGACATAATGTATGTAAAAGCACACTTAAATGTCTATGTAGTCATTAGCTGCTTCTTTTGTTATTCAAATCTAGATACTTCCATCTTGGGGGAAGGCTCTTTCTTTTAATCATAATTTTTTTTTCCGAACCCCAACAACAATAATAAAAAACACCAATTTTAGGTCTTACATTGAAGGAACTCATACAATTGTAACTTGTATTCTTTAATATCATATTCAGATTTTAATACTTCTTTAAATAACATCAAAGTTAGGAAAAACAAAATATGTATTGTCCATTTATCACAAAGCTTCAGTGGAGTTGATCATTATAGATGTAGAAAATAAGCCTAAGAATTTTTTAGTATGCTACTTGATATGCAAAAATGAAATTATCTGAAACTGCAGTGTTGTCAAGCATCATTTAGTTTGGGGGCACTGTAAATGGACTTAAAAAAAAAAGAAAAGAAAATCAGTCAATTCTACTTGAATACAGAATACTTTAACTTATAATTTAAAATATTTCTGCCACAACCTCCATATGATTTCAGTGGGATAGTTTTATTCTTTTGAAATGAAACAAAGTTAAACAAAAGCTTTTATTTGTTCCCAATTTATTTATCTTGTTTGCTAAAAGCTTTCCTATGTAAGCCAATTATTTCCAAAGAATGAATTAAGAAGAAATAGCTTGGAAAAAAAAAAGAATACTCCCCCCAGTTTATCAGGTAATAAAATCTATTACCCCTGAAATCATTTGACTTAGTTCTCACTTGCTCTTGTATCCCATACTCCATTTTGCTGAGTGAAATTTAATAAATCTCTCAGTCCAGGATTAAATTTTACTGTTTTATGAACTGTTAAATTGCATTGTATGCTTATTAAAGCTGGCGTTCTCTCACTCCTAGATCCTAGACACATTCTCGTCTCTACCCTATGGCACAATTAAACAAACAGCAGAGATTTTGTTTTCACCAGTGGAGTGTCTTCCAACAGGGAGTAATACATGAGCATCAGCAAGTCATTTAACTATAAACAATGTGCACTTAATCTGCACATGCCTTGAACTACATAAACTGTATTTTAAGGAGGATAATACATCAAATGAATAATAGTCCCCACATTATGGACTCTGACTAAAACAAGGTAGCTACTAAAATACACTGTAATATTAAAATACTATATATTATCTATACAGTATACTTTTTAAGCAACCTACTGAAGTTTAGTTACATTTTCATATTCACACAATGGGTTTACCTATCAACTCCAGGGATGAAATTGGCATGTACATTTGAGGTGCCAATTATAAACATATTGCTGTATTGGAGGCTTCCCTGGTGGCTCAGTGGTAAAGAATCTGCCTGCAATGCAGGAGATGCAGCAGGACCTGTGAGTTGGATCCCTGGGTCTGGAAGATCCCCTGGAGTAGGAAACGGCAGCCCGCTGCAGTATTCTTGCCTGGAAAATCTCATGGACAGAGGAGCATGGTGGACTACAGTCCTTGGGGTCACGAAAGAATCAGACATGATTTAGAGACTAAACAACAGAAACATAGAGTGGAGTAAGTAAAGGATAAAACTTTTAAAGGAGATACATTCAAAAAAGAAAACGCTTGAATGCTCTTTTCAATCTGTAGACCATGAGTTGTCCTACCAAACTATACGTGGGAAAACGTCAATTCTCTTAATGCATGGTCTCCAGAGCTTGTGCCTTGACTTAAAAGAGGCCCTTAGAATTCAGATGGTGAGATAGAATGGGAAACAGACTTCATTGTTTGAACCTTGAACTATGCAACCCTAGGCAATTTGTTCTCTTCTCAACCTCAATGCACTACCAATAAATAAGAAAATTGTGTTTACCTCAAGCAGATGTTGGGAAAATAAGTTAATTTTGATCAGTTTGAAAATTTAAAGGAAATAATGCTTCATTGGACTAAACACTCATGAAAGCTTCGCTGTTATTATCATCATCACTATATGTAATAGGATAAGAATCATCTGATTCTTAATGTTTACATTTTAATAATTAATACATTCATGATTTTCCATACTTACTATATTTTATGTTCCAGGAAGAAATTAATATTTTGAACCTGTTTATTTTCCCCATAACATAGATACTATATAAATGTCTATTGGTTTAGTTAGAAAATTGTAGTCTAAACCTGTTTCCCTGTTTGAAAATGCATTTCTTTTGATAAATGATGTAAAAACGTACTTGAACATATACTGAGCCAAAGGCAAGAAGAGCATGATAACCCAGCAATGTGGTATCAATAACTGGGTAAATATTTTCTGTTCTCCTTCCCTGATGGCCTGTCCCATCAGCTTTTTAAAGCAAACTTTTTTGAAACTTGAACACCAGTCACTTGAGTTCCTTAGCAAGTAATTATAAGATTTCAGGATCTTTAAAATTAAGTGCATAGATACAAAAAAAAAAAAAAAATCTTTGCCCTTAAGAACAATCTACTTGATTTAAAGATTATGGGAATTGAACTCTTTATAAGTGCCATAGCAAAAACTATGTCTAACGAGTTCTAATTCTCTGGTATTTTCAGTTAACTCAGGATGGAAGTTGCAACCCACTCCAGTATTTTTCCCTGGAAAATTCCATGGACAGAGGAGCCTGGCAGGCTATAGTCCTTTACAAATATACATTATGTGGGAAGAGGAAGCTTATTTTCCTAAGAAAAATTATCTCCATGTTTCTTTTAGGACAGAGACACTAGATTGCCAGGTGGGCTCCTGGTAAAGAACCCACCTATCAATGCAGGAGAGGCAAGAGAGGTGTATTCAATCCCATGGTTGGGAAGACCCTCTGGAGGAGGGTATGTTAACCCACTCCAGTATTCTTGCCTGGAGAATCCCATGGAGAGAGGAGCCTGGTGGGCTACAGTCCATGGGGTCACAAAGAGTCGGACATGACTGAAGGGACTTGGCACACATGCCACAAAGGGCACACAGCAAACTTGGTTCTCCCCTGCTTCTTGCTCATTTCTGTTCTCGCCTGTGTTTGGTCTTGACTCTAATTTCTTTTCTAAATAAGCCAGTGCCTTCCTCCATTTAATTAATTCTCTAACTACTCCCTCAGGGAAACTTACCTCTTCTGCTAGTCTTGTCTGAACTGTGCAGCAGCTGTACTAACTAGGAATGGCATCATGTTAGCCTCAGATGTTATTAAGGAACACAAAACCTGGAGGGAGAACGCTGTACATCACCTATAAATGGCCTCTAGTATAAAAACTTCCTAGTGTGGTATTACTTGCCCTCCCTCACCAGAAAGTATTTCTTACAAACACTTTCCCCCAGGTGTTCAAAGCTTCAGGTTCAACAACTAATTGAAACAGTATAATTCCCTTATAACAATGTTTCTAAGCCGCTTTCCTAGAATAATATTCACTGCATACATCAGTTTTTCCAATAGGTCAGGTATACCTACAGGTATACCTATAAGAGAACAGAATACTTCACAATCATCAGCGCATGCTCAGTCATGTCTGACTCTTTTGCACCCCCATGGACTGTAGCCCTCCAGGCTCCTCTGTCCCTGGAATTTTCCAGGAAAGAGTACAGTAGTGGGTTGCCATTTCCTTCTCCAGGGGATCTTCCTGACCAGGGAGTAAACACGCATCTCCTGCATTGGCAAGAGGATTCTTTACCACAGGCCCACCTGGGAAGCTCAAATTTGCAGTAATTAGCTACTATTTTTGCATATTTTATATGATCTATATGACAAGCGACAGCAAATGACACACGAGTTTACCTGGAAGACAGAACTAGTTTCCTTTCATTATGTCCCCACGGGGGGAAACCTTGAAAACTCTGTAGCCTCAAGACTAGGTAGAAGAGATTTGAGATTCATATAGTGTTAGGAGTAATTTTAGAGATGATTTATGCTAGCTCTGTCATGAGGGACAGTGAGTTTAAACCAGGTTTTCCTGTATCTTCCAGTATTTCTGGTATCAATTTGTTGAAATCTATTCTCCAGACTTAAGTCTGAATTTTAAAACTTTTCAGAAGAACCTCATCACTGACTGGATCAAGTCCACATCCTCCATGTGGCTTATGAGACCCTTTATGTTCTAGCCTCTTCTCATCCGGTTTTTACCATGTCCCACTCTTTCCATCCCCATGATTTCCATGATCCAGCCATACTGAATGATGCTTTATTTCCTCACAGGACCTACATTTTCTTACCTCTGAGCCTTTGCCCATGCTGCTTCCATCAAACAGATCATCCATCCTTATTCCCCATTGCCCAGTTCCTAGTTAATAGAGGTTTCATCTCCCTGAGAACTCAGGGTATCAACCTGAAGCCTCTGCTTTCTGCTCATCTGGCAACCTGTCCTCCCTTGTCACAGTACTTGCCACACTGTATGGAGATTAATCATGCATTTGTTTGTTTCCTTCAAGAGACCTTAAACGCTGTGAGGAGAAAGATCATGACTCCTGTGGTTGCTTTTATCATGGTGGCTATCATGGGTCTGGTGTATGGTACTGCTAAATCACTTCAGTCGTGTCCGACTCTGTGCGACCCCATAGATGGCAACCAACCAGGCTCCCCCGTCCCTGGGATTCTCCAGGCAAGAACACTGTGGATTGGAGTGGGTTGCCATTTCCTTCTCCGAGGTGTATGGTAAGTGCTCACTAAATTAAATGTTAGTAGCTAACTGAATGGGCTTCCCTGGTAGCTCAATTGGTAAAGACTCCATCTGCAATGCAGGACCCTGGTTTGATTCCTGGGTCGGGAAGATCTGCTAGAGAAAGCACAGGCTACCCACTCCAGTATTCTTGGTCTTCCCTGGTGGCCAACTGAATGGCCCCAGGTCAGCGAGAAAAGTGGGTCAGATAATCTGAAATAGATCCCATACCCAGTGTGTTGTACTGGCTCTTATACTCTAGTATCTTTGTTTCCTTAAGCAAATTTGAGATGGGACAACCAATCATATACAAAACACAATTTAGACAGCTATTTTATACATTGTGTATATATATACACACACACGCACACAATGGAATACTGCTGCTGCTGCTAAGTCACTTCAGTCGTGTCCAACTCTGTGTGACCCCATAGATGGCAGCCCACCAGGCTCCCCCGTCCCTGGGATTCTCCAGGCAAGAACACTGGAGTGGGTTGCCATTTCCTTCTCCAATGCATGAAAGTGAAAAGTGAAAGTGAAGTTGCTCAGTCGTATCCGACTCCTAGCAACCCCATGGACTGTAGCCTCCTCGGTCCATGGCATTTTCCAGGCAAGAGTACTGGAGTGGGGTGCCATTGCCTTCTACCCAGCCATAAAAAGGAATGAAATTTTGACATTTACAACAACATGGATGAACTTGGAGGGCAGTATACAAAGTGACGTAAGTCAGGCAGAGAAAGACAAATACCGTATGATATCACTTATATGCAGAATCTAAAATGTACAACAAATTAGAAAATAATAAAAAAAAAGAAGCAGACTCACAGAATATAAACTAGTGGTTACCAGTGGGAAGATGGAAGGGGGAAGGTTTCAATATAGTTTCTGAGATTAACATTTGAATATGTAGAATAAAGTAAGTGATTTGCTATGGAATAGTCTTTTTTATTGGTTTATAACATTATATAAGTTTCATGTTTGCATTATTATACTTTATCTTGTGTTTACACAACTGTGTGCTCACCACCAAAAGTTTAGTTTCTATTCATCACCATAAAATTGAACCCCTTTACCCCTTTTGGCCTCCTCTCACACCTCTTTCTGCTCTAGTAGCTACTACTCTGCTTTCTCTATGTATGTTTCTGTTTAGTTTGGTTTATTTATGTGGTGGTGGAGAGTTGTGTTTTATATTTATATATATATATATATGTATATATATATTCCATAAATGAGTGAAATCACATGGTATCTGTCTTTCTCCCTCTGACTTATTTCACTTAGAATAATACCTCCAAGTTTCATCCATGTTATGGCAGCTGGCAAAATTTCACCTCTTTTTATGGCTGAATAGCTGTGAAATTACAATTCTATAATTTCTGGTAATATTAAGAAACTAGATTCTCACTTTCAGGAAGAGAACAAAAAGATATAAAATAGAAGAAAATAAATAAAAATACTGTAGTTGTAAATTTGAATTCTCAAAATAAACATATGGTAGGTTTCATAATTTTAAACAAAATAAATATTTCCCAGTTCTGTAGTAGACAGAAGATACTTATAAACAATAGTACTTCAATAGCAATGAGTACCACCACAGTCCATAATATATTCTTGATACACCATTTCCTACTAAAACGAATCAGACTCCTTGAATAAACTGCTACTTTTAGGACTGGGACAAAATAAAATAAGATAAACCTGGAAAAGCTTGTTATTGCTCAATAAAGGATGTTGTAGATGAAAAATAAGTCTGACTCAAAATTATTTAGAGTCTTCTCTTGAAGTAATCACAATTGCCAAAACAAAATAACTTGAAAATTAAGAATATTGAAATAGATTGAAATAGTAAATATAATTAATTATAGTTGGCAATAGTATAAAAAATAAGCTAACTGATTAGTATTGATAGATGATAATGAGATAATTTACTAATTTGGAAACTGATAAGTAAAAGGAAATAAGTAAGCAACTATTATTTTCCTTTCCTCCAGAAAATTGCATGACTAGAAATCCAAATACATAAGCAAGGTTCTTCTTTCAGAAGCATTCCAGCTAATAAATGATGAAGAAATGAAAGAACTAGAATCTCTTGATCTTACCTCTCTGAATTAATGGATCTTGGCACTGATCATTCTAACACTGCAAGAGGCAATCAAACATCAAGTGCTTTCTGATGGAAAACTACAATATTACCTATGAAGTAATTTTGTCCCCAAAACAAACAAACTATCTGACCTAAATATAATTATCTATCAATTTATAGAAAATACAGAGGACAAATGAATATGTCAGAGATTATCATGTGGATGCAATCAGTAAAATTCAGACTGAAATAATGTCAGCCTATTATAATGAATGGATCTTATTTGGACCCCAATCTAAAAACTCATCTGTAAAGAAAAATGTATATAGAATTCATGAGGCAATTACAAATTAGAACATTGTGTATTCGATGATTATAAGAATAATTCATTAATTTTAGGTACTAAACTGTTAATTAGATCACATTTTTAAGAGTCCTTAATTTTTAGTGATATATAATATAATATTTGTGAATAAAATGATGTGATATTTAGGAATGAGAAATAGAAAGGGATAATGAATTAAAATACCATAGTGAACTGATAATATTTGTAGTTACAGAGAGTTCATAAAGATTTGCTATTACTAGTTTGCCTATTTCTGTATATATTTACCATTTTAAAAAAAGTAAAAATGAAAAAGAAAAGAACATAAGATGTTTATAAAATAGAAGTGACTTTGTGTATTTACAGATAGTAAGAAAGGGATTGCAATATTTTGCTTCTGAATCTAGTACATTTTTTCACTGTTTCACAATATTTTATAATGGTGAAAGAACTTTAAATTAACTTGAAATTAATGACAGTATCCTTTGGAGAACAGTCTTGAAACATTTGGCCTGTTAAGTCTAGTAAAGTCATAAAAAATAAATGAAAAAGCAGTGAAGGAAATAGTCAGTGGGCTTGTGTGAAATAGAGCATGGGAAGTCCACCATTCTAGGGATCATATGTCCACAAGCCTTGACCAAACTATTTGCAGTTATAAAACTACTCCATCTTGGATCATTCAGTTGTTAACATTCCAAAAACCAGAAGCCTGGCAATATAGAGAAATAATTGCATCATTCTTCCTGAATGCTTTTTCTTGCCATAGCATTGAGACATTGATAAATCTTGTTACTATAGCTGATGCTACAGATATGGGCAACAGCCATGCAACTTGTGTGCTATTAATCAGTGCCCGTGGAAGAAATATTGGTTATGCCATTGAGAAGAGAAAGGATTCTGATAAAAGTTTGATACTTTTACTATCTATTCAATTTCTGATGAATATGATTGAATGGTTTTCACACCCATTTATCTGAGCTTCTGTGGGTGGGCTAAAAAAAAGATGGCATCATGGACACATCACAAAATTTGGCTCTTATAAGGAAGGAAGCATTATTTATTGTGATTATGGAATATGGGCTTTGGATTTTAAGAAACTTATGCTCAAATTCCAGCCCTACTACTCACCTACTACGTGACTCCACCCTACTTAGCCTCTCTAAGCTTAGACATATTCAACTGCAAATTGGTGAACATAATACAACTAGAAAACTATGGGTTAAATTAAGCAATTTCAGTAAAACATTTCATAGAAGCTGGAACATATAAATGTCCAAAAAACAATAATCTGTGTTGCCATTGATGTAGCTATAGGAAAAAAAAAAAAAAAAAGTCACATGTGAGGCTTCATTATCAGCCCGGGTTTCAGGCCAGTTTCTGGACATAACCTCTCAGTCTCAGCTTGAAATCTATTTACTAGAAATACACTTGCTTCCTTAAACAAAATTAGAAAAACAAAAAAGCCAGATTTAAATTAGTCCACTGGTTATTTTTAAGCACTTATTGCAAATTTAACAACTACTTTTAGACTAAAATTTTGGAATTTTTCTAAGCCATTGTCATCTTCTTAGACAAAAAAAAAAAACTTTCAAAATTTTCAACATATATGTGTATGTTTTTATATATATGTATAAAACATTGTAGCAAATTGGAACATAATCATAATTAACATTTTTTAAAGTTTTGGAGACAGTTACCCTGAAGAAGAGTCTCAAGTTCTTATCCAACTAATACCTTCGATTCAACATTTTTATGTTTCATTTTTAGTATCTACAGGGTGTCAGGTTCTGTGATAAATTCTGGCAATAGATACATCAATAATTCTGACCTAGTGGAACTCATAGTCTGGCAAAAGGAAGAAATTTACATAAACATTTATGATGTAAATAATGTATTAAAACTATTTAACTTGAATCATTAAATTATAGATACCAACCATTTTTGACTTATAGAAATGGCAATTTCATATGGTTTAATTAATACATTTAATGTCCTCCTTAAAGTCTTTAGTTGTACAAGAATTTCCTAATTCTGTACAAGAATTTCATTAATTTGTCCATTAATTGAGCAAGGATGATTAACTCCCAGAATACAAATTTTATCACTACTAAATAATTTTTATTTAATTATCTGCTTTGTGCTAAATTGATCAGAGTGGTAGAACCTAATTAATTATGACTGTATTCTATGACCTTTTCTAATAGAAAACATATAATAATCTATTTTATTCTAATAACTTTTAGCATAAGAAATAGCTATGTCCAAAGTATTTACTTATTTTGCCTATAAAAATATTATACACTTTCCATTTTCACATCATCCGATTACCTACGTTAACCCAACCAGAATTTGTTCCCAGTTTTACATGGTAGCTGCTATGGTATATAATTTTATTTATTTTTCCTAAAAATGTTCACATTTTTAGGAAAAATTCTAGCAATTGCAATGCCAGGTCCCTTTGGCTGGTATATCTTTCTGACTTGGCAAAATTTGAAATCTCCCTGCAGAGACTCTGGCTGCTGGCCTCTTCAGCACACGATCTGCCAGCCACAGAACAAAATAAGATATTATTGTTGTTTAGTAATATTCAAATATAAATTCTGTATCACAGTTCTCTCTTTTGTGCCCTGTGGCCTCAAAAAGCCATAGAAGTAGTCTTTTTCTCTATTTTCATCTGAATTTAATTAGTATTCAGATATAATTTAAATAACCCAAACAACAGTGTGTTATGTGTCTATCAACACTAATGTCTATATTGTTATTACAAAAGTGTTATTAATATTAATTTTCAGATTATTTTTAAGTATATTATTAACTCAATAAAGACAGCCATACATTGATGAATCTACAGACATCAAGCACAGAAATTTCAAAATATCCAAGAAACTAGGTATTAATGACTTAGGAGAAAGTAAAGATCTATTTTTCAAGAAAGAATGAGGGCCACAGATAAAGGCTGTCATTCACCAAGGAGAAAGAATACATTTTATGTAGACTTGACACGGCCAAATAGAAAGTGCATTCTTTCTGGAATATGTGAACAGGACATAATAGAAAAACTGCCAAGATTTATCACACCTGCTGACAACTACCCATGCTCGCTGGTTCTGTGGGTATGAATGATGTCATCATGAGAAATATACAAATCATTCATCATGAGAAATATACAAATCATTTCTAGAAGCCATAATATCTTAAGCAGGAACTGAAGGGATCCTGGGACCCACATGCTGTTTTAAACTCTTTCTCCAATTTAATGTATGATTTCAGTTCAGTTCAGTTGCTCAGTCATGTCTGACTCTGTGTGACCCCATGAATTGCAGCATGCCAGGCCTCTCTGTCCATCACCAACTCCCGGAGTTCACCCAAACTCATGTCCATCGAGTCGGTGATGCTATCCAGCCATCTCATCCTCTGTCGTCCCCTTCTTCTCCTGCCCCCAATCCCTCCCAGCATCAGAGTCTTTTCCAATGAGTCAACTCTTTCCATGAGGTGGCCAAAGTATTGGAGTTTCAGCTTTAGCATCAGTCTGAAAAAATGTTGAGTTGCTAGTAAAATAGGTGGTGACAAAATCATGGCAAAATCATGATTTAAGATGCCAAAATTGGTGGGTCTTGGCCAAGAAAATAATAGAGATTATTATTTCTCTGGTGAATTGCTGATCTAACTCAGAGTATTTTGAAGTAAAATGTACAAGGAGAGGAAAATATTATCAAATATTAATAAGGATTATAAAAATTATAATAGATGTGACACAGAAAAAAAAAATATTAGGGAGCTTCCCAAGGTGTACATTTGTTGTTTAGTCTCTCAGTAATATCTGACTCTTCATGACTCCATGGACTGAAGCCTGCCAGGCTCCTCTGTCCATGGGATTTCTCAGGCAAGAGTATTGCAGTGGGTTACCATTTCCTTCTCCAAAGAATTTTCCTGACCCAGGGATTGAACACACATCTTCTGCATTGGCAGGCAGATTCTTTACCACTGTGCCACCAGGGAAGCCCAAGGTGCTCATAAAAGAACATAATTGGATATAGAAAATATCTGTGTCCTCAGATAGCTATGTATCAATGGCCAGAGTGTTATAATAAAATGGATATGGTTGGTTGTGCATGTCCTTTCTCTTGTGTACATGTGTATTTGCCAAGGGAAATTGAGGGATTCAATATTAGAATGCCCCAGTGCAAGTGTATATTTTAATTGAAGAAACTATTTTATTAGAAGAATGAAATCACAAAATCTATCTTATCTGCCTAGATAGAAATTTGAAGGCAGCAGGACTTTACAGTAAAAGAAGAGTGAATTGTACATGGTACCATCTGTGAGACTGATATAGATTATTTGGTTTGATGATTGAAATAGATGATTATTTCACATTTACATCCCCCAATACTAAAGTGGTTAGTTATACAAATGATCAGAAAGGGTGCTCAACTCTTCTTGGAGTGTCATTTAGCTGAACAAATTATTTTTTTGTTTGCTGTCAGCATAGCAATTTAATGCCTCAGATGTCAGAGGAAGGAGTACAGTCACTCTGGATCAATAAGAAGAAGCTGGTGGGAAACCTGGAAAGATGAGATTCCATGAATATTACTTGCCATCATAAAGTTCAGATTAATGTTCAGAAAGGGTGGCTAGGAGGTGAAAATTACAGGATACAATGAAAATTTAGTTTACGTTTTAACAAGCCAGATTTTAAAAATTCAGAAAATAGGAAGACCTAAGATTTTTATATGGTGAAATAGCTCAATCAGAAAGGATTGAAAAGAAATTACGTAAACGTTGAAATTAAAATGTTATAATAGTAAATGATCCTGATGAGGAGGGAAATTGGGAAACATATAAGAATTATAGCTGCCTGGGAAGCACGGTGAAGAGCTAAGGTTTAATAAGACATTTATAAGAGAAAAAGAAAAAGAGGAGATATGGCTAAGAAATTGTTCTTTCCTTATTTTCAGTTTTGCAGGTGGTACCATCAAATTTTAGACCAGTTTAAAAAAAAAAAAAACCTAAATTTTACATGTAACTTCCAAATGCCCATCTATTCTTAATAAAATGTGCCTCTATCCCCCAGGGTAAGAATACCAATCAGCTTTTTTAATGTCCATAACTTTTCCAGGTGCTTTTTAAAGCACTGACCCTCTTGGTAATCAGCAGTAGAAAAGCAGATCCATCATATTCAGCTGTTTACCATGTGGGTGTTGTCAAACACAAGGAGGGGAACTACATGACGTGGCAGCTAGCCACTCTGATATATTCCCTAAATTGCACGTTTGAATTTTAGATTTTGAGCAATTTTCTGCTAGAGTGTAAGATGAGTGCAATTGTGCAGTAGTTTGAACTTTCTTTAACATTGCTTTTCTTTGGGTTGGAATGAAAACTGGCCTTTTCCAGTCCTGTGGCCACTGCTGAGTTTTCCAAATTTGCTGGCATATTGAGTGCAACACCTTAACAGCATCATATTTTAGGATTTGAAATAGCTCAACTGGAATTCCATCACCTCCACTAGCTTTGTTCGAAGTGATGCTTCCTAAGCACCACTTGACTTCGCATTCCAGGATGTTTGGCTCTAGGTGAATGATCACACCATCGTGGTTATCTGGGTCATGAAGATCTTTTTTGTATAGTTTTTCTGTGTATTCTTGCCACCTCTTCCTAATATCTTCTGCTTCTGTTAGGTCCATACCATTTCTGTCTTTATTGAGCCCAGCTTTGCATGAAATGTTCCCTTGCTATGTGTGATTTTCTTGAAGAGATTCTAGTCATTCCCATTCAATTATTTCCCTCTATTTCTATTCATTGAGCACTGAGGAAGGCTTTCTTATCTCTCCTTGCTATTCTTTGGAACTCTGCATTCAAATGGGTATATCTTTCCTTTTCTCCTTTGCCTTTAGCTTCTCTTCTTTTCTCAGCTATTTGTAAGGCCTCCTCAGACAACCATTTTGCCTTTTTGCATTTCTTTTTCTTGGGGATGGTCTTGATCACTGCCTCTTGTACAATGTCATGAACCTCCATCCATAGCTCTTCATGCACTCTATCTATCAGATCTAATCCCTTCAATCTATTTGTCACTTCAACTGTATAATCGTAAGGGATTTGACTTAGGTCATACCTGAATGGTCTAGTGGTTTTCCCTATTTTCTTCAATTTAAGACTGAATTAATTACACTCATCTCAAACGCTAGCAAAGTAATTCTCCAAATTCCCCAAGACAAGCTTCAACAGTACGTGAACAGTGAACTTCCAGATGTCCAAGCTGGATTTAGAAAAGGTAGAGGAACCAGATATCAAATGGCCAAATTCTCCTGGATCATTGAAAAAGAAGAGAGTTCCAGAAAAACATCTGCTTTTGCTTTATTGACTACACCAAAGCCTTTGACTGTGTGGATCACAACAAACTGTGGAAAATTCTTCAAGAAATGGGAATACCAGTCCACCTTACTTGCCTCCTGAGAAATCTGTATGCAGGTCAAGAAGCAACAGTTAGAATAGGACATGGAACAACAACTGCTGCTGCTGCTGCTAAGTCACTTCAGTCATGTCCGACTCTGTGCGACCCCATAGACGGCAGCCCACTTAGCTCCTCTGTCCCTGGATTCTCCAGGCAAGAATACTGGGAGTGGGTTGCCATTTCCTTTTCCAATGCACGAAAGTGAAAAGTGAAAGTGAAGTTGCTCAGTCGTGTCCAACTCTTCAAGACCCCATGGACTATAGCCTACCAGGCTCCTCTGTCCATGGGATTTTCCTGGCAAGAGTACTGGAATGGGTTCCCATTTCCTTCTCCGATAGAATAACAGACTGGTTCCAAATAGGGAAAGGAGTACCATCAAGGCTGTATATTGTCACCCTCCTTATTTAACTTATATGCAGAGTACATCATGAGAAATGCCGAGCTGTATGAAGCCCAAGCTGGAATCAAGATTGCTGGGAGAAATATCAATAACCTCAGATATGTAGATGACACCACCCTTATGGCAGAAAGCGAGGAACTAAACAGCCTCTTGATGAAAGTGAAAGAGGAGAGTGAAAAAATTGGCTTAAAACTCAACATTCAGAAAACAAAGATCATGACATTCAGTCCCATCGCTTCATGGCAAATAGATGGGGAAAAAATGGAAACAGTGACAGACATCATTTTTGGGGGGGTCCAAAATCACTGCAGATGGTGACTGCAGCCAGGAAATTAAAAGACTCTTGCTCCTTGGAAGAAAAGCTATGACAATCCTAGACAGCATAAAAAGCAGAGACATTACTTTACCAACAAAGTTCCGTCTAGTCAAAGCTATGGTTTTTCCAGTAGTCATATATGGATGTGGGAGATGGACTATAAGAAAGCTGAGCGTCGAAGAATTGATGCTTTTGAACTGTGGTGCTGGAGAAGTCTCCTGAGAGGCCCCTGGACTGTGAGAAGATCCAACCAATCCTAAGGGAAATTGGTCCTGAATATTCATTGGAAGGACTGATACGAAGAACTGACTCATTGGAAAAGACCCTGATACTGGGAAAGATTGAAAGCGGGAGGAGAAGGGGATGACAGAGGATAAGATGGTTGGATGGCATCACCGACTTGATAGGCATGAGTTTGAGTAACCTCAAGGAATTGGTCATGGACAGGGAAGCCTGGCGTGCTGCAGTCCATGAGGTTGCAAAGAGTCGGACGTGACTGAGTGAGTGAATTAAACTGAACTGAACTGAAACTTTAGATCTCCAAAATCTAGCTCTTATTTGACACTTTTCATTACCAGTAGATATTCTTTCATTGAGTAACATGTCGATATATTCTTATCTTTTATCAAAAGTTGAAAAAAGATAAATTCTATAAAGAATGTTGCATGTACTCTTTTAAGATCATGTTGTTTGATGTTCCTTATCTAAGCACTAATTTAGTACATTTCTCTTAGAGCATGAAATTCTCTTTTCAAATGAATTAAAGAAATACTTTTCCTTTAATTATAGAAATTGCATAAATCATTTTACCTGCTTTTTGCCTTGCCTACAAGGAGACTCAGATTAAAGCATTGTTTAAATAAAGTAACTATAATGTCTACTGTAAAATTTGCCTTAATTGGCCTTTTTTATCACTAAAAATAATGTATTAATTTTTAAAAGTAAATTAACATTTACAAATAGAATACCAAATTAAATTTAATCTAATATACTAACAAAAGCATGATAAACTTTAATAAACAAGGATTCTTCAATTTATGGTATAGCTAAATGAGAAATAAGTCAATTAAACACTTGGTTTAGCAAACATCAGCCACTGCTACCTGATTGCATAAATCCACGCTGTTTCACATTTAAGAGGAAACTCAGCTGAGGGACCTCCTTGTCCTTTCCGTTAGAAGTGCCCTTAAGAGTGACAAGCCCAGAGAATAAAAACGCTATTGTAGCAAGTTGGAGCTGAGGTCAAAATTTACTCCCCTTACCTTAGGGGAAGTGGAAGGGATGTGTTACTTCACCAGACCTACATGGAAGACAGTTTGATCAAAACAACCCAGGGTAAGATTTCTCATGTGCAATATGGTGAGCATGATCATGTCATAATTCTGAAATTCAGGAAGAACGTCTGTCATGTACCCATATTGAGAGTTGACAGAGATGCTTACATTTAAGTGATAAGGGCTAGGCTCTACTTAAGAGCCACTTAAACTTTGAATTTATTTTTTGAGAAAGGAAAAAAATATGAAAATTATAGAACCTACCACATAGGACCCATTGTATCAATATTAAAGGAAAGGTTGATGTTGATAGGATTCAGGATATGCTACCCCCAAATATGACAACTTGTCCTTTCTATATTTTAAGCTAAAGGAGTGTGAGTAAATGTGTGACTAAATGGCAGAAGCAGGAAGGATACTCTGACTTCCTCCCCTCACCTCAACCTTCTTCCCAGAAACAGGATATAAAACTTCCATGGAAGAGGTGCCCTTCTTCTACTTGGAAAGAAGGAGCATCCTTATCTCTGAAAAGAAAAGGATGCCAAGAAGAAACCTAGTGAACAGGCCTTGCCAAGTCTCCCTCAGTTTGTTGCAATTACCTCATACTTCTTAACCTATCATATTCCTCCACAACTGCCCACTCTTCATCAAACCAAGCATAAAGTCTATTTCTTAGGTCTTCATTTCCTTATGTAGGCTCCCATGTCATGTAAAACTTTTATTAAATAAACGTGAATGCTTTTATCCTATAATCTTTGTCCATTTAATTTTCAGAACCTGTCAGAACCTAAAAGGGCTGAGGAAAAAACATGTTCCTCCCCTACAGTATTATTGTCAGGGAATAGACAGAAAGAATAGAAAACCACGGAGTTCCAATTTTATTTCTTTTTTCCTTTGGCAAAGAGAAAAGCATTTAGATGGGAAAAGATGAAAAAGACTATGGAAAGAGGCCTCTGAAGACCAACATAGAGAGTCATTAGGAAGACAGCACTTGGCTGTCTAAATTCAATGTTTCTGCACTCAAGTGAATTTCATCCCAATGTACTGAGAAATTTTTCAAACAAGATATTCAAGCCCCTCTAAGATACTGAAAGCTGTAAAAAAAAGTCAATTTGCTATTTCCAGATATAGAAGAAGGTATACTCTAATAATCATCCCAAGTAAAATTTTACAATGCATTATTAACCCAATTAGAATCTAACATAAGCAGAAGGAAATGGCAACCCACTCCAGTATTTTTGCCTGGAGACTCCCATGGACAGAGCAGCCTGGCAGGCTACAGTCCATGGGGTCTCAAGAGTTGGACATGACTTAGCGACCAAACCACCACTACCAGCACCACCTCACCTATTCAAGGGTGTAACTCTAGAAATGTTCCGATGTAAGGAATAACATAATATAATAGAAAATGTTGACCTTGAAGTCAGGTAAACCTAGAGTTAATCCTGTCTCTGCTGTTTATTAGCTTTTGACCTTGGATAGAATATTTGTCCTACCTGAACAAAAAATGGGACATAGTAAGCATTCAAATATGACATAAAATTATATAATTTTTTTTTTGATGCAGCTGTGGACCATACTATATTTCTCTGGTTTTAAGAGCTATCAGATGAATGCATCAGAGTTTAGGCACAAAGATTATTTTAAAGTGAAAATAAAGTGAAAAATATACACAAAAGATATGGAAAGAAATTTTTTCTGAACTTGCTTCATTTGACTACAGCCAAGTCTCCAGAAAACACAGCTTCCATTAACCCCTTTCTATGGGAGTTTCCTGTGAATTCAGCTGCCTTGGAAAAAGACTTCCCACTCATTAGCATAAAAAAGCCCAATAAAACCCTAAATGATTTCCCACTGAAGCTCTAAACCTCTCTACCTTTTTTCTTGTGATGGTATATAAACCTCTGGACTTCCCAGGTGGCATTAGTGTTAAAGAACCGGCCTGCCAATCCAGGAGACTTAAGAGACACAGGTTTGATCCCTGGATCAGGAAGCTCCCCTAGAGGAGCCTGCGTCAGTATTCTTGCCTAGAGAATACCTTGGACAGAGGAGCCTGGCGGGCTGCAGGTAATAGAGGAAAAAATTTCTTTCTGATAGATAAAATCTGTAGACAAGTTATATCTGGATTTCAACAGGAAATTATGTGAAAAGTCTAGTAATACCCTTGTAAGGAGAAGGAGAAATCTTGGCGAAATGGCCTATGTTATTATTGGATTCCTTACTATTGAAATATACAGTGTCTCTTGACCATGCTTCACATTCTGATCACCTGGTAAATATTTCACAGTTTCAACACTGAGGTCACTTCTCAGTCTAATTTGTATAGCGGAGGTTAAGAACCACAGTCCTAAGGGAAATCTCTAGTTGGATACTTGTGTGCTTGTGCCTTGCCCTGACCTTGCCTTCCCCAAAGTTCTAGTTTGTTTATTTCATCTTGGATGAGAATCACAAAAGTCAATTAAATTTTCAGATGACAGGCTAAAACATGGGGTCAAATCTAACAACATAAAAGAAAAACAAGAGCAAAGGTTAAGTTCTCAGCCTAGTCTAAAAAATAAAGTGAAAATCAGCACTGCACAAGTATAAAACACAGTAGTCTGATGTAAGAGCACTAGCCTCCTACCCTTTTCTGTTTCCATTTTGTTTTTAGGTATTAGTAATAAAGAACATTTGTGTTTATTGTGTGCCATGCACTGTCCTAAGAGCTTTTAGGTGTGATTTCACCAATCCCACTTCACTTAATCCCCACAAAAACTCAGAAGTAGTGAATATAATGCTGTTTTCCAGCCAAAGAATCTCTCAGAGACATTAAGTTCATGAAGTTATGACCATTCTCTAGCATAAAAAAGTCCAATAAAATCCTCAGTAATTTCCCACTGTAGCCCTAAACCTCTCCCTCTTCTTTGTTGGGATAGTATATAAGTCTATACTTCTGGCTATTCATCAAGTTACTCATCCCTTGAGAAGGATAAACCCACCTGGAGTGCAGGGGTTTAACATGAGATCCCATTAGATGAGCCACTGTCCCATACTATACAGCCACAGTGGATATGGACTGGATTGAATCTTTTAAAAAAAAAAAAAAAAGCTCCTGGGAATGTATATTCCAACTTGGAATCTAGAAACACTAAAGCATGTCTTCTCAATGAGGTGGGGAAGGAAGGACTTTGCCACATCAAGCCCAGGGGGCAAAATCGGTTGTTGAGCTGGAACAAATGTGCAGCATTAACATTTCATGGGGTGAGCAGTTAGGAAAACAATGTCTAAGAAGGCTCCTGGGGGGCTGAGGTCTGGTAATGAAAACGAGAATCACTGCCCTAGAACAAAAGCTGTAAGAGTCTTATTGTAGTTTGTTAGGTAGGGCACAAGTAACGGAAAATTATGGTAAATTTTCTGTGGAAAAGGTAAACATGGCAGCTGCTGCTGCTGCTGCTGCTGCTAAGTCGCTTCAGTCGTGTCCGAATCTGTGCAACCCCATAGACAGCAGCCCATCAGGCTTCCCCGTCCCTGGGATTCTCCAGGCAAGAACACTGGAGTGGGTTGCCATTTCCTTCTCCAATGCATGAAAGTGAAAAGTGAAAGTGAAGTCGCTCAGTTGTGTCTGACTGTAGCGACCCCATGGACTGCAGACTGGAGGTAAATTTACCAGATAGTGCAGGAGGCTGAGAAAGTTAAAGATGCTGATCCAAAGAAACATTGAGTAATATGAATAGTGACATTTGTTCTCCCTTGGTTTCAGTAGTATCTGAGAAATACAAATTACCTTTAATATATTTGCCTGATTTTTAAAAAGATATACATGGAAACTGAGGCCCCCTAAAAGTGTATTTCCCTACCAAGTTTATAATTAACCTATCTAAAATCTTATTCCTTTTCTTGTCCTACTCCTATTCCCTTCAGGATTGAGAAGTACCAAAGAAAAGGAGGGACTAAAACTAAGCAGACATTGCAGGGCCCTCCTGGGTACAAAAACTCCCCTTATACCCTGTTTATTGTTTGTAGAAGGTTTTAGTCTCCTAAGCCTTCTTTAAGTTCCAAAGAGCAGTCACTCATTAGGGAAGTGAGAATGAAGAAACAAAGAAAAAACAGTCAAGAATTTATGATACAACAGAGCTCTTCCTCAAGGGATATACATAACCCTCTGCCAAGAAATTTGAGCTATTCTGCAGAATCTAAGATCCTCACCCAGGTAGAGGATGGTGCCTACATGCTGAGCAGAAGTATGCAGATCCCAGATTAGTTGGAACCAGAAGTTTGATAATTAAGATTCCTGAAACACCACCACCTCACCATCTAGCAATCAGAAGAAAGTCATGCACCCTGCAACCCTCACCCCAAATGCTGCCTTTACAAGTCCTTCCTTGAAAGCCACTGAGGCTTTTTGAGGGTGAACTACACATTCTCCTTGCTTGGCATCTATATCTATATCTACATCTATGTCTGTCTATCTGTCTATCTATATCTAGTCACAATCTTCTACCTTGGTAAGGGTCTTAGATCCTGCAGAATAGCTCAAAAGTTTGTGGCAGAGTGTTATGTATAATCCCTTGAGGAAGAATATATATATATATGTGTGTGTGTGTGTGTGTATATAATATTTTATATATACATATAAAATATTTCAGTATATGGACAGAAGAGCCTGGTGGGGTATAGTCCATGGAGTCGCAAAGAGCCAGACATGAGTGAGCAACTAACATAGTCACTTTTTCACTTTTTATTATATATTAATATAACATTCAAAATGCTCTTATATCTACTACATCATTTTTCATAGAAAACTATGAAGTAAATTTCTTAAATATGTATAATAGTTCCTTTGAAGGGAAGATACCCAAAAGTAAATCGATTTGCTCAAGGTCCCCCAGCCAGTTAATAACAGAACCTGAACTGGGATTTTCATGTGCTACTCACAGACACTGCTCTTCACTTACCACAGTGTCACAGCCTAATTCAGGATGCTGACAATTGTGAGATTCATAAAAATGACAGATTAAATAATGTAACAAATTAAATTAATTATTTAATTAAGATAGATTAAATAATGTAACAAACAAAAATTAACAGAACAATCTCAAATAAGTATACCTTCCAACCACCCACTGAGAGCCTATGTGACTTATTGATCTTCGTGTTTCCCAGTGGCAGAAATAGGACAGCAAAATCAATAGAATGTGATAGTGTATTTGAAGTTATAAATGTTCTATTCAGTGGAAGAACTTGACATATACAAAAAAAAACACTTACTGTTGATTGTGGCATTTTGTAAATGGTCAAGAATCAGAGATAATTCAATCATATAAATAATATATCAGGCTGTTGTTTTGTTTAGTCACCAAGTTGTATCTGACTTTTTGAGACTCCATGGACTGTAGCCAGCCAGGCTCTTCTGTCCATGGGATTTCTCAGGCAAATACTGGAGTGGTCACCATTTTCTTCTCCAAATACATCAGGCACTTGCCCTAATTGACAATTCTATAGGAAGGCTCTCAGTGAATGATAAGCGCCTATGAAAAGAGAAATAAGCCTTCATGTGTCCATGCTGCACGTTGCCTGCTGTCCTTGATGAGAAACCTTTACAGTTCTTGCCCTGCTACCTCTCTTACCACAATCCCAGTTACTTTTACTTCATAGCACTGATCACCACTAATATTGTGTTTTCTACTGTCTATTTCTTCCATCTAGAACTTACAATGGTGATTCTGCCACCAAGGGGACATTTGGCACTGTCTAGAGGCATTTTTGGAAGGCGCTAGTGGGGTCGCACAGAGTCGGACACGACTAAAGTGACTTAGCAGCAGCAGCAGTGGCATCTACTGGGAAGAGTCCACGGATGCTGCTAAACATCCAACATGACAGCCCCTCTAAGCAAATAATTATCTAAACTGTCAAGAGTGCCAATATCGAGAAACCCTGCTCTAGAAGGTAACCTTGAGACTCTTTTGCTTAATAAATATTTACCGATGAATTAATAGACAGATAAATGAGTGAATGGTGCCCACATCTCAGAGGATAAAGACAGTAGCAGACCAGCAGGCTGTGAAGATAGGGCAGGTAAGAACATCAGAACAATTTCCAGGGGAAAAATACAAAACTAAAATTTGAACATCATCAAAGCACAAATCCTAAAGATAGTAGAAAATCGCACCACTAACTTCTTAAGAATTTACATAGCTTTACTGTATTTTGTCTATAATGTTTTGATAAGTTTCTGATTCCTCCACACGACCATTTAATTCTAAGTTACAGAGGAGTGGAGTCGTCTGTTACTTTTTACTAGGAAAAAAAAAGTCATACATCTAAATCTCTATCTTCTTAGACCTGATATTTCTGAGTAATCAATAATTCATTTGCCTCCAAAGCTCATTTAATTATTCTCATCCTAAATATCCTGTTGAAATCAGAAGTTTTTCCTGATTTTAATCAATTCTGAAGTAGATTGATTTTAGCTCAACCTCTTCCTTGATGTATCATCCACTTCACATCTACAGCCAAAGTAGACCTACAGCCTACAAAGGAATTTTGCTGACAGATGTGAAAATTAACATAAAAGCAATAAAAGTTGAAACTCTTATTAAAATATGACCCAAACCTAGAGATTAAATGGAGTCATGGTTTCTGCACATTTTACACCAGGGTACTATTTTTTTCTAGATCCTGATATTTCTGAGTTAATGCATGAATGCTGATATATTGAACACAACAGGAACAAAGGACAACTGAGAGTGACTTCCTCCTCTATCTGTTAAATGCTGGTGCCTTTTCATTAAATCCCCTATTCTTCTCTATCTCTACAAGTCTTTCTCTAAGGGACTCATGACCACTCACAATGAGTACAATCACCCCAGACTGCACATCTGAACATCAGACCTGCACCACTCAGATGAGGTCACCAGGCCCTCAAGCTACAGATATTAAAGCTACAGTCATCATCTCCCCCCAGCCTTTCTCCTTCCTTAATTTCCTCTGCCTTGGTAATTATGTGTGCATGTGTACTCAGTCTGGAGAAGGCAATGGCAACCCACTCCAATACTCTTGCCTGGAAAATCTCATGGACAGAGGAGCCTGGTAGGCTGTAGTCCATGGGGTTGCTAAGATGAGACATGACTGAGCGACTTCACTTTCACTTTTCACTTTCATGCATTGGAGGAGGAAATGGCAACCCACTCCAGTGTTCTTGCCTGGAGAATCCTAGGGACAGGGGAGCCTGGTGGGCTGCCGTCTGTGGGGTCGCACAGAGTCAGACATGACTGAAGCGACTTAGCAGCAGCAGTGTACTCAGTCATATCTGACTTTTTGTGACGCCACAGTCTGTAGCCCGCTAGGCCTCTCTGCACATGGGATTTTCCAGGTAAGAATATGGGCCAGCATTAGGTAAGAGAAGAGACTCTTAACAACTGGATGACAAACAGAACAAAAGCAAAAATGGAGGTGGAAAATAGGGGAAGGAGAGTCCGATGAGGCCAAATGGATCTGAGCCTAGTAGACCTCAGTAAGGGAGGTAACTGTAAATTTTCAGCAAGGACATGAAAGTCCACATTTGGTTGACTTTTTTAAAAGAGTAATTTAAGACAGATGGTTGCATTTAGACATGTTACTTTCCAAAGTAGAAAGATAAACAACTGTTATATTCTAATCAGATTCCCATTATAAAGATAATGAAAACACAGAAGCAATCAGAATATGAATATTTTCAATTCTGGACTTGGCATAAAGTCCCTCAGGCATTATTTGATTTGAAGTTAAAAGAAATTAAACCACAGAATAAATATATATATGCAGGTGATCTGTTGATATAAAACCAGACCTCCCATAGTATCTTTAAACTATTACTGAAAAACAAGTATCTACTCTATTGCAAAGCAAAAATATATATATATATATATAAAATTATCTAATGCAATCTCAATTAAATGATAATTCCTAAAAATAGAGTGTAATTAATTAATTATACCATTTCTTCTGCTTCAAAACAGACCCTGTAATTCCACCATTAATCAAACCTTTACATGTTTCTATTCGAGATCCAAACAGGAGGTTAATTTGTTTCATCCATAGAACACAGAAAAACATAATCCCAGAAGACTAGATCAACTAATTAGACCATGTGAAACATTAAGTTCTATGTAAAAGGAGTAACCAAAATATAAAGCAGTGATATCACTCTAGGAAAACAAAATTGTGTGTGTACAAACACCAAGAACTGAAAAATGTTTTATACAATAATTTATGTAATCAAGGTATTTATTTTTTGTAATGTTCATGATAGGCTACTACTCATCTGAAGATGATGCAATTAGTGTTATTATGGTTCTCTAGGTTCTTAATGTTACTATTTGAGAGAAAACATCTATAATTCAAAGGAAAATGTCATATTGTTTATGTTGTTGGTGTTCAACTGCTAAGTCGTGTCTGACTCTCTTCCTAGGCTCCTCTGTCCTTCACTACATCCTGGAGTTTGCTCAAATTAATGTCGACTGAGTCATTAATGCTATACAACCATCTCATCCTCTGTCACCCCCTTCTTCCTCCTGCCTTCAATCTGTCTCAGCATCAGGGTCTTTTCCAATGAATCAGCTCTTTGTATCAGGTGGCCAAAGTACTGGAGCTTCAGTATCAGCATCAATCTTTTCCACTGAGTTGTTGTTTCCATTGAGAGTTGATTTCCTTTAGGATTGACTAGTTTGATCTCCTTGCAGCCCGAGGGACTCTCAAGATCCTTCTCCAGCACCACAATTCAAAAGCATCAATTCTTCGGCCGGCCCTCAGCGTTCTTTTTGGTCCAACTCTCACATCCCTATAGGACAACTGGAAAAACCACAGCTTTGACTATACAGACCTCTGTCGGCAAAGTGATGTCTCTGCTTTTCAATACACTGTCTACATTTGTCATAGCTGTCCTTCCAAGAAGCAAGCATCTTTTAATTTCATGGCTGCAGTCACCATTCTCAGTGTACTCTTGGCTTTGGCAGGTCAAAATTATAATTCTATGAAAGATAGTTTAAAACTTTGCAAATTTATAGGTGTTTAACACACATACAAATTATGTCTTGTTTGGTAGAAGATCCTTTTGACTTCACTTTCCTTCCTTGTTGAATAAAGAACTTGGCCTTTATTTGCATATTCCTGATCTATAAATGTATGTTCTTTGGATTCTCTTTTTAATTGATTTTAATACTGCCTGGTTCCCTTGCAAGTTAAATAAAATATTTAACAGGTGTTCAATTTTACATCAATGTGAGGCTCATGATTTTTACCTCTATATTCGAACACCATTATCTATTCTGTGGTTTATATAAGAGGTGAATTTAGGTTCTTTTCTATCAAACTTCCTAAAAGAAACCCTAAACAAGAATGTTTTTGTCATGTGTCTATACAGATTTCCATTCTAAATTCTAAATTTGCACTGTACTTAAATTTTGCATTTACAACAGGCTTTGAAATTGTCATGAGTCATATCATTGTATCTACCTTGTTTTCCTAAGTACAGTGAACTTGGCAGAGATTTTGTATACATTTAATTCTTATTCCTTCCTTAAGTTCTAGGTGGTAACACAAAGATATTTTCCTGGTAGTCACCTCCATTGTTGCGTTGTTTTAGTTGCTAAACCGTGTATCACTTTTGAAACCCCATAGACTATAGCCTGCCTGCTTCTCTATCCATGGAATTTTCCAGGCAAGAATACGGGAGTAGATTATTTCCTTCTCCAGGGGATCTTCCTGACCCAGCGACTGAACCTGTGTCTCCTGCATTTGCAGGAGGATTCTTTACTGCTGAGCCATAAGGGAAGACCACCAGACCCTTTGTGACCCTTTCATATATAGATTCTGATCCTAACCTGGTTACCAAAATAAGTGTTTTGTTCCCTTTACTTGTTTCTCGTCTCTGCCCTCCATAAATATGCAGTCCCCTCTCCAGAAAAGCTATTCAGTAATGCAGGGCAGGGATGATAAACAAAGGAAACAAAATACTTATTTTGGTAACCAGGTTAGGGTGGGAATTATCTATTAATAAAAGAGTCACAATTCACTTTTAGTTTAAATTCGTTTCTTCCTTAAGATATGTCATGCTCTCTTCACTGCTGGGATAATTTCTAAGACTTGTTAGCTACACAGACTGAAACTGCATAGAAACACTTGACGAAGTGGCTTGTAAAGAAAGTTGAAAAATGATGAATAGTAATCAATCATCTGCTTTGCATTTCAAAGAAATGATAAGATATGACAGCACTTTGAAGAGGAACATTCAAGTAAATTGCAGTATGTGAGGAGCATAGTTTACTAACACTTCAGAATCCGCTTTGGGCACCCTCCCTTTCCCTCAGTCTTCTTAATATAAGACTTTCCGTCCATCTTATTCTCTCGAGTGCTGATAGATTCTCTCATTTTTACTCCTTTTTACATGATTCTGTCCCTGCAGTGAATGATCGGTTTTTCTTTTTTTCTTGATGTTCATCTTCCTGTTTTCTTCTTTCTCTCTGTTTTTCTCTCACAATCTCATTTTCACTTGTTTCTTTTCTTGCTTTCAACTCAAAATAAGAATGGAGGGGAAAAAAAGAATGGGGCAAAGGCAGTTGGGACACAAATGCACATATCAAGGTATTAATAACAATTATTATATAATAATTTTTTTGTTGGGTGGTAAAAAGTATCTTTCCGAACTTTTTTTTTTAATGTCACTAGTCACTGTGGGAAAAGAGAATGCTACATAAACATCTGGTGAGGAGGTAAAAGAACTCCCATCAAGACCAACTGACTTTCATTTTGTTGTACAGCAGAAAATAACACAACATTGTACAGTGACTACACTTCAATTTAAAAATAATAATACTAAAATAAAATAATTTTTAAAAAAGATCAACTGAGCTTAAACTTATGAGACCACCTCTGGCTGCCTGACAAGATAGAACTGAAGTAAGTTTTATATTATGCGTGCTTCTCTGGTAGTGAAGCTGCCTTCAATGCGGGAGACAGGGTTTTGATCCCTGGGTCTTCAAGATACCCTGGAGAAGGAAATGGCAACCCACTCCAGTATTCTTGCCTAGAGAATTGCATGGACAGAGGAGCATGGTGGGCTACAGTCCATGGGGCATGGGGTCACAAACAGTCACACATGACTGAGTGACTAACACACTTTTTGTTATATTCTTATTTTGTATGTACATATATATACACACACACACACACACACACATACATATAGTCTCAATCTCATTGTTACATACTTGCTAAATGTTTTAACATATTGAGTTTTACTTCCACTTGACTGTTGATTTCTTCACTCTTTGGAGATCAGGAGTTACCAACAGAGACTTCTTCACTGTCTCACAATTACACCTGATATAGTATTTCAGCACATTGCGATCATACAGAAGCAAATAAGTTGTTGTTTCTAATAAAATTAAAAAGAACCTAATACAAGACTTCCTAGTTTATATTTAGCTATTAGTTTAGTTCAGTTCAGTCACTCAGTCATGCCTGACTCTTTGTGACACCCTGGATTGCAGCATGCCAGGCTTCCCTGTCCATCACCAAGTCCTTGAGGTTACTCAAACTCATGCCCATCAAGTCGGTGATGCCATCGTCTCATCCTCTGTCATTCCCTTCTCCTCCCACCTTCAATCTTTCCCAGCACCAGGGTATTTTCCAATGTGTCAGTTCTTCACATCAAGTGGCCAAAGTATTGGTGTTTTAGCATCAGTTCTTCCAGTGGCTATTCAGGATTAATTTCCCTTAGGATGGACAGGTTGGATCTCCTTGCTGTCCAAGCGATCTCAAGAGTCTTCTCCAACACCACAGTTCAAAAGCATCAATTCTTCGGCGCTCAGCTTTCTTTACAGTCCAACTCTCACATCCATATATGACTACTGGAAAAACCTTAGCTTTGATGAGACGGACCTTTGTTGGTAAATTAATGTCTCTGCTTTTTAATATCCTGTCTAGGTTGGTCATAGCTTTTCTTCCAAAGAGCAAGCATCTTTTAATTTCATGGCAGCAGTTACCTTCTGCAGTGATTTTGGAGCCCCCCAAAATAAAGTCATGGATGCATGGAGTGTGGATGCATGCATGTACAGATGTGAGAGTTGGACTATATATAAAGAAAGCTGAGTACAGAATTGATGTTTTGAACTGTGGTGTTGGAGAAGACTCTTGACAGTCCCTTGGACAGCAAGGAGATCCAACCAGTCCATCCTAAAGGAGATCAGTCCTGGGTGTTCATTGGTGGGACTGATGTTGAAGCTGAAACTCCAATACTTGGCCACCTGATGTGGAGAGCTGACTCATTTGAAAATACCCTGATGCTGGGAAAGATTGAGGGCAGGAGAAGAAGGGGACAACCGAGGATTAGATGTCTGGATGGCATCACCAACACAATGGACATGGGTTTGGGTGGACTCCCAGAGTTGGTGATGGACAGAGAGGCCTGTTGTGCTGTGTTCATGGGGTTGCAAAGAGTCGGACATGACTGTGTGACTGAACTGAACTGAACTGAAAATAAAGGCTGTCACTGTTTTCATTGTTTCCCCCTCTATTTGCCATGAAGTGATGAGACCAAATGCCATGATCTTAGTTTTCTGAATATTGAGCTTTTCACTCTCCTGTTTCACGGTTCATCAAGAGGCTCTTTAGTTTTTCTTTGCTTTCTGCCATAAGGGTGGTGTCATCTGCATATTTGTGGTCATTGATATTTCTCCCAACAGTCTTGATTCCAGTTTGTGCTTCATCCAGCCCTGCATGTCTCATGATACGCTCTACATATAAGTTAAATAAGCAGGGTGACATAATATAACCTTGACATGATGTTTTCCCAATTTGGAACGTGAACGTGAAGGCACTCAGTTGTGTCCGACTCTTTGTGACCCCATGGGCAGTAGCCTGCACCAGGCTCCTCCATCCATGGGATTTTCTAGGCAAGAGTACTGGAGTGGGTTGCCATTTCCTTCTCCAAGGGATCTTCCCGACCTAGGGATCGAACCCAGGTCTCCCGCATTGTAGACAGACGCTTTACCATCTGAGCCACCAGGGAAGTCCTAAGTTCCATGTCCAATTATAACTGTTGCTTCTTGACCTGTATACAGATGTCTCAGGAAGCAGGTTAGGTTGTCTGGTATTACCATCTCTTGAAGAATTTTTCACAGTTTGTTGTGATCCACACAGTTAAAGGCTTTGGCATAGTCAATAAAACAGAAGTAGATGCTTTTTCTGGAACTTTCTTGCTTTTTGATGATCCAACGGATGTCGGCAATTTGATGTCTGGTTCCTCTGACTTCTCTAAATCCAGCTTGAACATGTGGAAGTTCTCGGTTCATGTACTATCAAAGCCTGGCTATGCGAATTTTGAGCATTACTTTGCTAGCGTATGAGATGATTGCAATTGTGCAGTAGTTTGAACATTCTTTGGCATTGCCTTTCTTTGGTGTTGGAATGAAAACTGACCTTTTCCAGTCCTGTGGCCACTGCTGAGTTTTCCAAATTTGCTGGCATATTGAGTGCAACACCTTAACAGCATCATCTTTTAGGATTTGAAATAGTTCTACTAGAATTCCATCACCTCCACTAGCTTTGTTCAATGTGATGTTTCCTAAGGACCACTTGACTTTGCATTCCAGGATGTTTGGCTCCAGGTGAGTTATCACAGCATCATGGTTATCTGGGTCATGAAGATATTTTTGCATAGTTCTTCTGTGTATTGTTGCCAATTCTTCTTAATATCTTCTGCTTCTGTTAGGTCCATACCATTTCTGTCCTTTATTGTACCCATACTTGCATGATATGTTCCCTATCTCTAATTTTCTTGAAGAGATGTCTCGTCTTTCCCATTTTATTGTTTTCCTCTATTTCTTTGCATTGATCACTGAGGAAGGCTATTATTAGCAGAGCTTCTAACTGACATTTCACTTATTGAAATTTATGCATCTAAAAAAAAACCCTAAGGCTATTTACAAATAACTTGTAAATAATCATGTATATATGAACTTCATAGTCAACTAATTGCAGTTCATATAGCTCATTATTTCTGGTAGTAGAATTGTAATATAGATAATAGCCAGACCTTTCAAAGGTTTTTAAAATACCATTATTATTATCTTAAAAGTAAAATATCTATACATTTGAAACTTCTGTTTCTGAACAAATGTTTATTACATAAAACTATTTTTACAATATGAAAAACAGATCATACTACCACATCAAAACCATGCTTCAGTGATCTTTTATGTATGAGAGATATCAGAATTGCTTCCTTTTTTCTCTTTCCACAGTCCTATTTCAGTGATTGGTTAAAATCAGTAGTTCAGAATTTGACAAGTATTTCTCTATTTTTCAATTCTTTGAAATGACAATCAAGAAACAGTATCATAGTTAGTGAACAAAGACATTTATTAAGGTGAAATATTAATCTAGAAAAGTTTATAAAACAGGAAATCAATTCCTATATGTATATTACCCAGTCTACTTGGATTAAATAACATAAGTTTTATAATTTTATAATTAGTACTTTCTATACAAGCTCAGTGGAACAATTAACCAAGGAATTTTAACTCTTTCAAAGCAATAAAATTTAATATTGAAGAAAGGCTTTGTATAACTGTGTGGGAATGTGTGTGTGTGTATATGTGCACATATGTATGTATAGACCGAGGCATAAATTAATTGAAAAATTAGAAAAGTGTGAAGAACATACCTCTTTAATTAAATGCATAATCATGGATGCTGGTCCATGTTATTGATGCTAAATAGTTTCTACTTTAATGAGCCATTTAAAATGAAATGGTTGCTTGCAATTAGACATCTGCAATCCAAGGAAAGCAAGCCAACTCTGTAGTCTGGCTGCCAGAATTACAGTACATTCCTCAGCAGGACAATGAAGAAAAAGAATAATTGTAATTATAACATATACATCTTTAATGTTCTGTGGCTAAAAGAATGGGCAAAACAAGGCTCAATATATTTAATTGCTGTTAATAAAGGACTATCACCAAGAGTTGGTTTTAATGTATTCATATTCCATTAGCAGTATTACTACCCAATAGATATAAAGTACCTGTTTTTACATAGGAACTTTCTTAGAAGAAAGGATAATGGACTCTTACATTTTATGAGCTTCTACTTGGGATCACAAAGAAAAGATCAGATAGGTTATGATATTATTGAAGACAAAACATCACTTAAAATATTTGGGTGAATATCAACAGTTATATTTACCATAGATAACAGAGTCAGTTAAAGTAACGCATCTATCTTAATAGTATTAGCAATATTGAGTGCTTACTGGATGTGTTGTTAGCCCCATGTTATAAATGTGGGAACCCAGGCACAAACGGAATGAGTCCACAGAGCTACTATGCATCAGTGGTAGTCAGAATCTAAACCCAGGCCTGACTTTCTTTAAAGTCCATGATCTCAATCACTCTATTAACTTAGTTAACTTAATTTCATTTTTTTTTAAAAAACAATGCCTGGTGTCAGGGATGTGGATGAAGATCTTTGCTGTGCTGCTTCATTATGAAGACTTGCTAAGCAACTTAACGTTGCTTTCCTATCTAAGCACTGGTTTCCTCAAGTGTCAAATGGAAATACAAATAATATTTCTAATGCAAGGTTGTTTATACAATTCAATGAAATAAGGTTTGTGCTGTGTCTAGCACATAATATGTATTCAATGATCTGAACGTTAACCCATGACAGTTCTCTGACTCATATCATTTAACTCTTATACTTGCCATACTTGTGCTAAGTAGAATAATTTCAAATATCTTTGGATTTCAGGTTAAATATTTTTATAATCTCAATTAAATAATTCATGAAATTATTTTTAAACCTAATTCAGCCACATTTGAGAAAGTATCATTTGGCAATTTATTCACAACTGTGTACACATGGGATATTTTATCATTTTTGCTTTAGATATTAGTTTGTTTACAATTCTTACCATTAAAACAACACACACTCACACACACATGCTCCACATGTACATAGATAACTCTCAATTATTTATAGGCCGTAACTTGGGTTTATATTTCTAAGCTATCCATTCTGGGCCTGGAGCCACAGGGCCCTCTTTCTCTATTACCTTCTCACTTCACACTCTTACCTCTTCTCTGCTGCTGCTGCTGCGGCTGCTGCTAAGTCGCTTCAGTACCTCTTCTCTAGCGATGCTTATTTTGTATTCTCTGTACAACTCAATGATAAATGGACTGGGTTCTCACTATAGGGTAGTTACAAGGAATAGCTCTGAAACTGAGCTTTCAAACACCATTGTTTTACTCAGAAAAATAATGATCAGCCAGACAAATCATGAAAATATGAATGAAGTTGAAAGTGACATGCCTATTGTGTACTGGTCAAGCAAGTGAAGCCAGTGGAGGAGTGGGAAGCTGGACCAGAAGCCGAGGAGGGCCAGGCCAAGCCATTCACATGGAATCATGGCAGACTCACTTTCTTAATAAGGTTTTTACGCACTCCAAGAATTCAGACACGCCACTATTGGGCTTTATTCTTTAAACTGCATTCCCATATCAAATACTTCGTACTATTTTTTACTACCTTTGCATTTTTCGATTCATTGGTGGCTCAAACAGTAAAGAATCTCTGCAATGCAGGAGACCCAGGGTCGACCCCTGGGTTAGGAAGATTCCCCTAAAGAAAGGAATGGAAACCCATTCCAGTAGTCTTGCCTGGAGAATTCCATGGACAGAGAAGACTTGTGGGTTCCATGGGGTCACAAAGAGTTGGACACGACTGAATGACTAACACACACTGCATTATTCAGGATTGTATTAGTAGTATTACTTGAAAGATGAAATAATATCCATTTTTCTGTGTTTTTTCCCTAAAGGGCTACCTGTTTCTTTGAATAAATTTAAAAAGCATGTAAATCAGAATTAGTTGTCTCATTGTGTTAAATAAGGCATATCTGGGAAAAATGATGCAGTCACTTACTATATAGCTTAATGCTTGGTATTTAATAGATATTTAAGTAATTGTATATAGCTGAATGAATTCATAAAAATAATATTTACATTTTACCATATATAATATTTAATCTGAGAAATATAAAATGTCAGATACTAAAAACAAAGATAAAAACAGTTTAAATAAAATATTTTTAAAAATTAATACTTGTGATTGTTTCAAGCAAGTAGCAGCTTTCTGTCTAAACAAGTTGGCAGGCAGGTCAGTAAATATAATAGATTCAAAATATAAAATTACTTTGTCTCCTTTTCTAACTTGGTTCCTATGCTGTGGAAATGTTATAAAAATAAAATTATTAACCATATAGGTTTTCATGTCAAAAAACAAACTTATTGTTTAGTATCATCTATATCTTTTCATTTAAAAAACATGTAATAGGCAAACAATTTGACTAAAGAGAAGACAGTTGTGCACACAAAATGCTAAATATACACAGCACTCAAATAATTTTATAGGCTCTGTATGTTGCATATAATCATTACTTGAAATATTTGACTATATGTTACTTTGGATATATGTTCCAATTTCCATCAATGTAAATTCTTATATCCATTTGTAGGTACTCCAGTCATCAGTGTAACTGTCATAGGTTTGGTTCCTATTCCTCTGCTGCTGCTGCTGCTAAGTCACTTCAGTCGTGTCCGACTCTGTGCAACCCCATAGATGGCAGTCCACCAGCCTCCCCCGTCCCCGGGATTCTCCAGGCAAGAACTCTGGGGTGGGTTGCCATTTCCTTCTCCAATGCATGAAAGTGAAAAGTGAAAGTCAAGTTGCTCAGTCATGTCCAACTCTTTGCGACCCCATGGACTGCAGTCTTCCAGGCTCCTCCTTCCATGGGATTTTCCAGGCAAGAGTACTGGAGTGGGTTGCCATTGCCTTCTCCTCCTATCAAAGCAGGTGATTATAAATGTTCACGCTCCTTCCTGTCACACTTGATTCCTGCTTGTATGCATATCTGAATCACAAATTTTTTTATCAAAACAGAGCTATAAACAATTCATATGTATATTATGCATTCTAGTTTTCTTTAAGCATTTAAAACATGTAGCAGTAAGATTATTGATTCACTTTAGTACCTTTCATTAGCTTCTAGAAAAATCACTGCTATAATCTTCTGAATCAACAGACACTATCTTTGCACCAGCAAATCTTGATTTTCTATTAAATGTAGAGGCTAACCAAGCATAGCCACTTTTAATGAGGATTAGATCTTTTTTCTGGACACTGTTTGCATAAGAGGTTATCCAAAACACAAGGATTATTATCCTTCAAATCCTCCTATGAAGAGAAAATTACAATAATTATCTAAGGCATATCTTAGTGTTGTTTTAAAAATCCTGAAAAACTAATGGCTGCATTTAAAATTGACAAGTTGACTTTAAGATTTAGCTTTGCTAATCAAACTTACAAAAAAAGCATTGCTACAAATAAGCCTTAGTGAGAACTCGTTATGTAATCATTATGTAGTTGACATGCAAACCAAAAGCAAATATCATTTACCTTAAGAATGTATGGAATAAATTTTGTTTGCGGGTTGGATAATCAGGTGAGTGCAATATATCCTGTTAAAAAATATAAAAATCAAAACACTTTTTGGACTGTCAGTGACAAGTGCAAGGTGACACTCTCTTGAATTGTGATCAGAGACCTGGGGGGCCTTATAAATATTGAAGGTGAAAGTTGTACATTTAAGAAATAATGATATAACTAAGGTAAACCTGCATTAAAGCCAAAGTTAATCATTGAGTGATTCTTATGATTTTACTACCTGAACAGCAACTTAAAAAGATTCTGCATCTTTTCTCAGATGATTTACTCATGGACATAAAAAGTCTTCTGTATAGAAATAAGTAAAAATTAATCAAAGCATCCATTGCCTCATAGATGTATAAGGCAAATACAGATAAATGATCACTTCCTACTTCAATTTCCTGAGAAATTTCTTCTAAATCATTGTCAGTTCAAATTTAGTGGAGGTGGTTTAGATAAAATATTTTAGAAATAGTGATGACTCTAGATTTAACATTTTATGGAATTCCCATGGTACTAAAACCAGATAACCTTCAAAATATGAGCCAATCACTACTCAAAAAATCTTCCTAACAGTGTTTCTTTGGGAAAACCCCAGTCTGGGAAAAGTTCAGACCAAATTCACTTTGAAGGGCCACATATTTTAGATATAAGAGCAGCAGCTTAATATATGAACAATTATTATCTATGAAAAGCCTTAGGCCTGGATCATTGTCTCAAAATAGCCATTAGATACATTAAATTTACAGTAAGGTTAAAATAACTTTTATAGAATTTAATGCTAGAAGAGATGGGAGCATAGCAGATATACTAATATACAGAGAAGAAGAAGATAAAGATAAGATAGAACAGGCATGCTCAGTTCACAGGGGTTCCTTAGTGAGATTATCTATAGGATAAGAAAATGTCAGAGTGGAGAGAAAGGGATGGCTGCTTATCATTTCAGCCACCAAATCTGCCACTTCTCTGAGCTCATGTTAATCGGTCACATTACTTACTCTCTCACTTTATTAGATACTGACTTAACTATCTGAAGTGTTTATTCTCTCTCCAGCTAGGCAACAATTTCCAAATATAGGAATTATGTCTTGATCATAGATGTGATGTCAAGTGGTTCAGAGGTAACATAATCTGCCTGCAATGCAGGAGATGCAGGAGACATGGATTTGATCCTGGATTGGGAAGATTCCCTGGAGAAGGGAATGGCAACCCCCTCCAGTATTCTTGCCTGGAAAATCCCATGGACAGAAGAGCCTGATGGGCTACAGTCCACGGGGTTGCAAAGAGTCCGACATGACTTAGTTACTGAGCACAACCATTATAACTGTTATATCTCACCCATCCAAATCCACCCAGGCATTTTATGCATCCAATAAATTCCATTATGCCTGGTAAATAAAGATTATACATATGACAAGGGTGATCACATAATTTACCACCTAAACTGAGGCATTTTTTTGAGAATAGTAGAGAACATTATGAACTATTACACTATAATAACTAGGAATTCCAGGACACAACAGAATATATGACCACCTGACCTAAGATAAAGGTGGCTACTCTAACTTACTGAGGGTTACTACAAAGTAAAGACAGTCTAAATAGGACAACAGCTACTGACCTATATGAAGGGTACACATGCTCTCAATTTTTTTCTTCATAAAGGACTGTGCTGTCCTTAACTTCAGTGGGAATGTAATTGGCCAGTAGCAGGACATTTTCTCTACTGAATGACATCTTTAAACTGATTAAACATGACATTGATTCTTCTACTCCTAGAACATATTAAGCACTAAATGATTCTAGAATTGCTTTTAAGCTGTTCCAATTTTCTCTAAGTTGACATTGGCCCAGACTTAGTATTTCTCAAGAGGATCAAAATATTGTAAATGAGTTTTTGCAACAGATATGGTAATGATCTTTATGATTGCTGAAAGTGCCTTCCAAGTGTTTAAACCTGAAACAATTATTGGAATTAAAAATGCTAATTTAACAGAAAATAATAACATGCTCATTTCTATTCTAAAAAAGCAAAGACTACATTGTGAGTTGTTTTAAGTCAGTAATTACCATGTCTTTAGAAGATTACAATTAAATGATACAGGTATTTGAAATGTAATTTAGAAAGTTTTTTAAAGATAATTTATAGTATTAATTTTAAAGTGAATATTCACTGCTTTATTCACTTTCTTCCTATTTTAACTAATTTGACTTTTTCTATTTTATTTTTTTTTCATCTGATTTACCTATTGATAATATACAATATTGTGTTAGTTTCAGGTATTCAACTTCAGATTCTTTTCCTTTATAAGTTATTACAAGATATTGAATATAGTTCCTTTTGCTATACAGTAAATCCTTGTTTATTTTATATATATTGGTGTGTCTCTGTTAATCCCAGACTTCTAATTTATCCATCTCCCTTCCCTTGACTTTCTCCTTTAAATTTCACCATAACCATTTCTTCTCAAATCAAACCAATTTTCTAATAGTCAGAGTTTTGTCTTTAGTATTTTAAGTGAAAGATTTACTTAAACTATGACACATTAACTCAATTCCCACATGTTTACATCCAACTGGGTAAAGCAATAATTAAAAAAAAAAAAAAGAAAGGAATGATGCTGAGAAAGGAGAGAGAATACTGTCAATTTTATCAAAAGTATTTTAACATGTCAGTGGTTTTATAGACACATTTAATAACTGTACAATGTGAAATAAGAAAAAGACAGTGAGAAGTGTTAGAGAGGCTTTTTAATAGCACATAGTAAAATTCTCTATGTATATTTTCTTCATAAATATTAAATTCACTAAGAAGGAAGAAATTTAACTTCTTAACTTAGCTCTCTTATATTGCTCAACATTTAATGTCATATTTTAAATTTATATCTATTAATTATTTATTATAAAAGTACTGTTGAGTTTTTCACATTTCACTGGATTTTGTTTACTAATTATTCACTTACTAGTTTAGTTTTTAGCTTCCTGAGCTATAATAAGAAGGAATCACATGGATTGATCACTAGATTTTGCTCTGCTTTAGGATTATGATCTTATAATTATGGATATAACAGTATAGTAAAAAAATCTACAGCCTGGGAGTACAAATATCTTCTTGGAAGCAGGAAGTTGCTAGATATTTCTGAGATAAATACATCTTCAAGATTCTGGTAACTGGCTTACTCAAAAAATGTTGCTAGGCACTTTGCAATCTAGTCTTATTTTTGTGATTTCTAAAATAATTTTCTTAGATGCTACAGTGGAAAATTTTGTCATTTTGCCGATATGACTCATAGTTGAGTGCTAATATGTCTAGAACAGAATGGTAAACACTGTCTCTGTGCGTATATGAAAATTTTACTTTTGCAGTTTACATAGATTTAGTTTCTGTGAAACAATAGACTTGTAAAGAAAAAGATAAATGTTGAACATGAGTCATTTCTTTCTCAGTCTTGGCTGTCTTATTATCCTTTGTACTTGAAGATGACACTGCTGACCCCACTCAAAATAGTGCCTTTGAGTTCTTTTTTCTAAAAGTGACTAGGAATTTAAACTACCTACCCACACTTTCCGTCTTACCTGTAACAAGGCATGACCAAGCACATCTTTTTATAAGTATTTGGTATAAGGATAAAGGTTCTAGATATGACCTCTTTATTATGTGCAAGGTATATGTACCCCTGAGTAAGAAGGTCTGGCCCCTTACAAGACCTAGTAGTAAAAATGAGTGCCTCCCAAAATTATTCTGTACTGATCACATCTTAGATTGCTAGTTCTCACATATTGTTTATTCTCTACTGTCGGTTTTGGCCCCACACTTTCTTGGTATCTGACTCTGAGGTTACCATCCTACTTATTTCTTTGAATTAGGAAACTCCTTTCTCTCCCCCATCTTGTTTCAAAGCATTTCATTTCTTTGGTCCTCAATTTGCCTAACAATAAGCGATTCCAAAAGTGGCTTTTAGAGTAGGCATCCATTCCACCATACACATAGTCCAGGTGAGCTACTTGGTTGAAGAAGAGGAGAAATCTTTTAAATGAAACTAAAGATGAAGTTTGAAACACTGGCCTTGTGATTCATTAACATCATATGTAATTTCCATAGGTATGAGCTGTTACCACATCTAGTCATTTTAACTATTCATATAAATGATATTATCAGTAATAAAAATGGTGAAAAGCATAAAACACAAACAGGTGATGTAGAGTCAAATGCACAGCTTGTACTTAGATCTGAAAATAAAAAGAAAACAGAAAAAAAAATAGGCAAAATTAGCATATTTCAAATGTAGCCCTCTGTAGGTGAAATAAAGTTGTTGTGTGTGTGTGTGTGTTTTTAATGGACAAGCTAATAGAAAGATCTACTAAATATAGGTTCTAGTCTAGTTCTGCCGTAGATAAACAGTAAAAGCTTGAGATAGTCACTAATCTCCTTGTACCATAGATGTTTTCTATTTAAAAGAGGAATGCTACTAATTACTATATATCTTTCAGAAATATTCAACATGTAGATAATACCAACAACTATAACATCATCACATTTATTCCTTACTACTAATACTTTTAATGAAGTAAAAACATTACTGACCCCTCCTCTTAATAAGTATACTAAAACAGAAATGGATTCAAATCATATTTTTAGAGATTACCTAGGTTTAATTTTTGTGAAAAAAATAAATCTGAAGAAAATAGTGAGTGAGTGAGTGAAAACTTTGAGTTCCTTGAAAAGCATACAACATAATACTAGACTTTCTTTAAGGCTAGTAAAATAGATGAAAAATGAACGTTTGGTATTAGCCAATATATATGTTGCATATAAAAATGTCAGAATTCCATAGCAAGTTACAAAAAGTTAAAGGTAGGAAATTAAAATAATGGAAAGCCCAGTGCAAAAAGGCATAATTTATAAAAAGAGGATAAGGAAAACCGAAATGTGGGCAAAGGAAATGAGAACATGCAACAAAAATAAAAGTTTGTTTCTGTGAGGCTGTTGTAAAACCTGCCTTAAAATAAAAGGAGACATTCATATGTTTGGACAACAAAAAGTGAACCAACAATGAACAAGCTAAATTGTTGAGAGTACCTGTAGATTGAAAGAAACTTCCTGGTTTAAAAAACGACATTATTAAAACTTCTCATTCTGAAAAATAAATGGGCATATTAGATATAATTGCCTTATCCAAATGGTTAATTCTGACTTTTCAATTTTGCTAGTAATTTAAGAAATTACAAGACTTCTTACTAATCAACCTCTACTCAAGTCTTAGCATGAGTGGTATTTTTAAAGCAAAGGAAACTAGAAAGACAGTGCTAAGTTGTGTCTGACTCTTGCGACACATGGACTGTAGTCTGCTAGGCTCCTCTGTCCATGGGATTCTCCAGACAAGAATACTGGAGTGGGTTGCCATTTTCTTCTCCATGGGATCTTCCCAACACAGGAATCGAACCCAGGTCTCCAGCATTGCAGGCAGATTCTTTACTGACTGAGCCCACATACAATTATAAATTCTTTTTCTTGTGATGAGGACTTTGAAGATCTGTTCTCTTAGCAACTTCCAAATATGCAATACAGTATTGCTAACTGCAGTCACCATGCCATATATTATATCCCCAGGGCTTATTCATTTTATAATTGGACGTTTGTATCTTCTGACCATCCTTCATCATTTCACCTCCGCCTCCTGCTACCCCTACCTAGGTGTATAAACAATTTATTTTCTATGTAAGAAATATAAATACTAAGATTGAGCCTTTAGAGATTTTGTAGTACAATCTGAAAATAATTCTTAATGTGACCCCATTTTGTCCAGCAGCAAAATAAGGATGAAAACATAGTTTTGCATTTAATTATATTTTTATTTGTGTGCAAATAGAGTTCAACACATGAGAAGGCAATGGCACCTCACTCCAGTACTCTTGCCTGGAAAATCCCATAGACAGAGGAGCCTGGTGGGCTGCAGTCCATGAGGTCGCTAAGAGTGGGACATGACTGAGCGACTTCACTTTCACTTTTCATTTTCAAGCATTGGAGAAGGAAATGGCAACCCACTCCAGTGTTCTTGCCTGGAGAATCCCAGGGACGGGGGAGCCTGGTGGGCTGCCGTCTCTGGGGTCGCACAGAGTTGGACACGACTGAAGCAACTTAGCAGCAGCAGCAGCAGCAGAGTTCAACACAAACATGTTCCCTCCCTCTTTTAAAGTTGTTTTACTAGAAGGCCATTTTAAGATTGATTTTTCCATATCTATGCAAATATTAGATGACTAACATTATTATTTTCAAAAGTACATGAAAATAGATATACACTGAGGAAAGTGATATCAGTAAATAAATACAAAGAGTCTAGAATGTTTAGCAGGACAAATACCAATACAGTGGCCCCCAAAAAATACTTTTAAGACCTAGGGCAGAAATACTAGGAATTATTAATAGATAATGCTACAATTGTACATTCTTAAGTCTAATGTAAAATTAGTTGAATAGAATATTTGGTTCAGTTCAGTTCATTCAGCTGTTCAGTGGTGTCCAACTCTTTGTGACCTCATGAATTGCAGCACGCCAGGCCTCCCTGTCCATCACCAACTCCCGGAGTTCACTCAAACTCACGTCCATCGAGTCAGTGATTCCATCCAGCCATCTCATCCTCTGTCATCCCCTTCTCCTCCTGACCCCAATCCCTTCCAGCATCAGAGTCTTTTCCAATGAGTCAACTCTTTGCATGAGGTGGCCAAAGTACTGGAGTTTCAGCTTTAGCATCATTACTTCCAAAGAACACCCAGGACTGATCTTTAGAATGGACTGGTTGGATCTCCTTGTAGTCCAAGGGACTCTCAAGAGTCTTCTCCAACACCACAGTTCAAAAGCATCAATTCTTCGACGCTCAGCTTTCTTCACAGTCCAACTCTCACATCCATACATGACCACAGGAAAAACCATAGCCTTAACTAGACAGATCTTTGTTGGCAAAGTAATGTCTCTGCTTTTCAATATGCTATCTAGGTTGGTCATAACTTTCCTTCTAAGGAGTAAGCGTCTTTTAATTTCATGGCTGCAGTCTCCATCTGCAGTGATTTTGAAGCCCCCAAAAAATAAAGTCTGACACTGTTTCCCCATCTATTTCCCATGAAGTGATGGGACTGGATTCCATGATCTTAGTTAATAAGATACAAATTAACTGCCATGCTTAAACAAATGAGGAATTAAGATACTTAGGTATATTCCACCTGTACCCTATGTGACTATAGAACACATAGAAGATATGAGAAAAATAATTAATGGGAAAATGTTTTCAGTGGGAAAATTACCTTAGCTATTTCATATACAAATGGCAGTTTGAGTTGACAAAACATCAACTTTCTTGAGTTGGGTGTGGAGGTGTCAAGCTGGGCCTGTCTCAAAATGATATTGAGAATGCATCCTATACAGTGAGTGTCTTTCCTGCTGCAGCTTCATGGAGTATGAAAGATTCAGGTGGCAAGGGTGGGGAGGGAGGGAGAACAAAGAAAATCATTCTGAGCTACAAGTATTCAGTGAAAACAAAACCAACACAGAAATATCTTGCTTAAAGCAAATCATTGTATTAATTGCATTTGCATTAATTGCACTCAATCTTTCTTTCCGTTTTTCCTTTCCTTTCTTTCTGGACATGTATGAGCTCAAAAATATCATAACAACTTGTGCTTCTTTGTGAAATGAAAACAAAGAGCAGCACTATAACCACAGTGGCTCTAGAAGTAGAGTCAATGGACTATTAAATGGGAAATCATCTGTTTTTCAGATTTTACTTCACCACCATTACATTCCTCCAGTGGGCTGTTATCTGGTAGAGGGAGCCTTAATCGCCTCCTATGCTGGCAGAAAACCTCCATGCATTTAGCACAGCTATTCATATCGTAATGTGCAATCACCTCCACGCAAAAATTCCAACTAAAATATATGCTTTCCCAGCGCAGCACTGACATTAGTGCATCTAACTGCCCACTGAACTCCAAAGACTTAATGTAACTCTATTCCAGCCTATTGAAGGCTCATTATTTAATCTGGGCTATTTGATGGTTCACAGTTACTTAGTTAATTTTTCCCCATTTTCTTTCTCTTATTGGGTGTTAGTCCCTTGGTGTAAGACATACACAGATATAAGTAAATGATATAAAGTCAAATATTACCACTAGGTCATGTATATGTTTAGCTAGCAATGAAAATACATTTTGTTAACAACTCCTCTGCTCTAGCTGCCATATAGTTTATGGTGAGAAGATATGAAAGCAAAACAACAGCCAGTGGGCCTGGAGAGAATGTGTTTAATACTTTCCCCAAACAGCTGCTATTTGATTCCAGAAATCTGCCATGCAACAAATTAAAAATGCTTGAGACAATATGCAGTCATGAAAAGAAAGGTCTTACAGTATATTGCACATTTCAGAATGCACATTTATTTACACAGCTTTTTAAGAATATATTCAATTGAAAATATTATATATACACACATGTATTTATACTGTTTTGGGAAAGTATGGAGAAAAAATCATGGAGCTGAGGGAGAAAAGATGGAAATATTGAGAGAAATATATGCTTTATAGATTATTGTTTATATTTTACATGCTTAATCATTATAGATATGCTCATCAATTTGTATTTTCTTTAGAAGTATTGTCTTATTAGACAAATTATATAATTAAATGAGGACTTTAATCACAGCATGAAAATAGCTTGTCAGTGTTGAAATTCCTCTCTTGGTTGAGGATTGTGTATCAGACTTGGCATCAAATCTTCGCTTCTAAACACTATAAGAGGACAAACTCGAATTACCTCTCTGGGCCTCAGTAACTTATTTAACATGGTGAACTGGATCATCTCAAAGTCCCCTCCTGTTACAAAACAGTAGAACTCTCCACTGGCAGTATGATCTAGGAAGGACTTTTCTCAATACACTGGGAGAGGCACAGCACAGGGGAGGGAAGGATGGCCATGGTTGGAAAATGAAACTCACAATCTTTTCTCCTTCTTCATAAAAATTTTTAGCTTGGAGATAATTTGTAATACTTCTGTGTTTTCAATTGTTCTCAGAATTCAGGAATTGTATTCAGGAATAGTAAAAAGACTACTTAACATTTAATTTAAGACTTGTATGTCTGACCTTTTCTCTGATGTGTGATATTTTCACTATTATCTATAGAAATGCTTATAATAAAATTGTTCTTCTAATTTCTATGGTAAACGTGAATCTGACAATTGTTTTCTAGCTGTTTTACAGTGCATTCTCCCTCCCCATACGTATCATAATATCTTAGAAAATTACAAACAAGATTTCTCTTTATTTTTCTTAAAGAGCACACAGAATAAGATAAGTGAATTTGCCAACAGGAGAGTTGAGCCTTGCTGGAATATTCATTAATATCAGTTTGCGGTTGTTTTTATTTTGTCTTAATGAATGAAACATAAAGTAAACACTGTAAATCCAAAAAAGAATTGAGTGGTCCATACAAGATAACAATACCTCATAAAACAATATGGGCAAGAGGATAAATAAGCCATGAGTAATGCATTATTAAGAATGGCTAATATAAGTTTATATAACATTATATGAGTTATAGAAACCAGATATTTATGAACCTGTATAGCACAGTTTAACAAAGACTAAAGTCTTTCCCCAGATATATACAGTATTTTGCTAAATCCATATCCCAGTTTTTAAGGATTATTATGGATTTAAAGTATGATTATGAATATCAGTTGATTTATTTTCAATGATAAATTTAAATTTGTATTATTTATTCATATATTTCATATCCTAAAGGAAATCAACCCTGAATATTTACTAAAAGAACTGAGGCAGAAGCTGAAGTTCCAATACTTGACCACCTGATGAGAAAGAGCCAACTCATTGGAAAAGACCCTGAAGCTGGGAAAGATTGAAGGCAAAGGAGAAGGGAAGGGGTTGGCAGAGGATGAGATGGTTAGATAGCATCACTAACTCAATGGACATGAATTTGAAAAAACTCCAGGAGATAGTGAAGGACAGGGAAACCTGGCATGCTGCCGTCCATGGGGTCACAAAGAGTCTAACATGACTTAGTGACTGAACAACAACAACAAATTCACATATTTAAATATTCAATACAAATGTACCAAATTCTTCTTTAGTATCAAATACTGAAGATAACAACATTCAGGCAAATGCTTCAGTACCATTATGGAAGGAAGCTATATAAACACACACACACACACACACACACATTCACACACACACACACTCCTCGCTCCTAAACTCACTAAACATATATAAGAACAGAGTTTTATCCTATTGTGTTAAAAACAAAACAATAGGCCCAAAATGGAGTCACTTATGCTAAGTCCCACCACACCACATTGAGGCTTAATTACAGTTTTGACTCTTCCAGAAAACAAATCGTAAACCAGTGAATCAGGAATTGCCTGATCAGCAATAGTTAGGTAATCTGCTTAACAGGTTCCTGCCACTCCTAATAGGAAGTGAATGAAAATTGAAAGTTAGTCACTCTGACTGTGTGGACCTACGGACAGAAGAGCCTGGAGGGCAAAAAGAGCCTGGCAGCAATTCTCCAGGCAAAAACACTGGAGTGGATTGCCAGTCCCTCCCTTCTCCAGGGTAATCTTCCCCACCCAGGGATCAAATCCAGGTCTCCTGCATTGCAGGCAGATTCTTTACCTTCTGAGCCACCAAGGAAGCCTTCTAAGGGAAAGCCATAACCAAACTGTCATTTTGCCTAGTATAACTTTCTTGTTCCTGCTCCCTTCTGCCTACAGAAGTCTTTCATTTTGTACAGCTCCTCACATCTCCTTTCTATCTGCTACATTGGATGCTGCCCAATTCAAACTGATTTCTGCTCAAATAAACTACTGAAAATGTTAACACACCTCAATTTCTCTTTTAACAAGTTTTGTTGTGATAAGTTACCTTTCTTCTAAGGAAAGTCCTTGTAATACACTTAAGGAATCATTTTTTTCCTAATTAAAAGCACACAGGTTTTGAATCTTTACAGTTTGTAATTTAAGCTTGAATATATCCATTTCCAATGTATGATATGTCAGTGTTAACACTCAGCAGTATGAGTGGAAACTGAACTCAGTTAGTATTAAAGTTTTATTTTACTTTTAAAAAATGTTACCATTAGGAAAAGGATGAAAGATGAAAGGCAGTTTACTTTCCCATGAAGGTTTGTCAGCCATTATGCTTATATTTTCTCATATCATCTTACCCTCTTGTCTTTTCTTCTCTGCTTTCATTGTGTGCTCCCACTCACGACTCCTTTTTCTATACCTCTTTTACAAGGCTTGCTAAACCAGAAACACCCCTAGAACAAATCCAAACACTTTCCATTCTTCTTTCAAAAATCCATTTCCTCCACAAAGCTACTTAATTAGATGGAAGTAAAGTGCTAATTTGCTAAGGGGAAAGATCATTTGCATATCAATTTACACACTTTTCTCCAAGTATTTATAATTAGAGAGCAATCAACAAGCTTTTGAAGGCTGATAGAAAGGGGAAAATGATTCCTGTGGAGATTTAGGAGGCAGTAAAATACAGAGAGGAAAGGGCACCGGAGAAGAAGCCAGATGTCCTCATGTTGAGCAATTAATTTAACCTTTTGGAATCTCAATTTTTCAGCTATAAAATGGGAATAATTGTGCCTACATTAAATGTTTCATAGGCTATGAGTATTAACTTTAATATGCATGAGGGCCCCAGTACAAAAGCATTGCCTCTCCATAGGTTGTCAGTAGAGTCCATAAGTCCATTTTTAAACCTGCTTTCTCACATTGCTTTCTCTGCAAATAGGAACTCATGTATCTACCCTAGGGAAGGTTGGATATTTAAACAAGATCAAAATATTTTAAATATCAGGAACATAATAAGGAATCAATGAATAGGAATTTATGGTTACTATTTTGGTTCCATACGGTGACTCAGATGGTAAAGAATCTGGCTACAATGCAGGAAACCTGGGTTCAGTCCCTGGGTCTAGGAAGATGCCCTGGAACCCATTCCAGTATTCTTGCCTGGAGAACCCCATGGACAGAGAAGCCTGGAGGGCCACAGTCTATGGGGTCACAAAGAATCGGACATGACTGAGCAACTAACACTTCATAGTATTTCAATGACTTTCTAAATCATTCAGAATATCAGAACTTCTAGAACTTTCCTTGGCTATTGCCCTTTCCATTATTGTCTATCTCTCCTCCTCACTAGGTCCTCCCTCTGCTGAACGGAAACAACTATTTGAACTCAGATGTATTCTTTGTCACCGCCCCCAAATGATCTCTTTACATTATTCCTTTCTCCCCTTCACTATTAATTAATTATTATTTAAACACCATTAAGGTATGAAACAGATTGTCTAAAAGAATATTAGAAATGATCTGGGCAAATAACTTTCAAACTGCATTCATAAAGTCTTAGCTCTATCCATATGAGCTTAGGAGTTTATATCAGAAAGAAAAAGTAGAAAGACAGCAAAATGCGGGTAGAGAAGAGGAGCAGGTGGAGAGGCTGGGATAGGGAAACAATTGAGTTAGGAGAACTGGTTTCAAGAAGTCTTTCAAAATTTCCAACAAAGGCAATCAATTTTTAACTTGAATAACACAATTTTGTTAAAACACACACTCATGTTATATACAACTTACTTATTTTAGATCAAATATTGTATATTTAAGAAACATAGGAACAAGCATGATTTGTTTAAGAACACAAAGTTGGTTTATGAATAGAATTGAAATAACAACCAAAGTATCAGCACTCCCCTTCCATGGTTCTCTCACACTCATTACTGAGTTTCAACACTTTATTTTCAGACTTTTCCCAGCTTCCTTCCTTCACTTGCTACTGTGCTGGTTTGGCAGCTACGTTAGAAATAATTTTCCTTCATAAAGGAATTTTTAAAACTTCTACATATCTTAAACATATATGGACAGTTTTCAGATTATATTTTATTCTTGGTAGAATTAAAGATGCTGATTTAATCTTAAATTTCTCCATGTAAATCATTGTAAACTACTGGCAGTTTCCTGAATATGCTGCACTGTTATACATTTCCATGACTTCTGATAAGTCACTTTCTCTGACTAAAACACTCCTGCTCAGTCTTGCCTTTCCTCTTTTCAGCCAGGAATTCATCCTCCAAGTCTCAGCTCAGCCTCAGAGCACATGTGAGGGCTTCCTTCAGACCAGACCAAAATCTCTGGAAGGGCCCTCCTTATCTCCCTGTGCTGTGTGCTCTATTTCCATAAGCACTTAACACCATAAATGACAGTAATAGATTATAGGACCATTTATTGGAGAAGGAAATGGCAACCCACTCCAGTGCTCTTGCCTGGAGAATCCCAGGGACGGGGGAGCCTGGTGGGCTGCCATCTATAGGGTCGCACAGAGTCGGACACGACTGAAGCGACTTAGCAGCACCAGCAGCAACTGGTATATATACTTCTCCATTTGGTGTGTGCTTACAAAAAGAGTCTAGCAAATGTCAGAGTTACAGTGATATTTCTGAAGTGAAACAGAAAATAACAGGAAACTTAAAATTTTTATAAAAATTCCTAAACTCCACCTCAAACGTTTCAAGCAAAGCCCATATTTATGATATTTTTGTCTGAAATTATATTATTCATTTTCTGTAAGTAAAATCTTACAGGGAACCTTTTCTATAAGACCCTGTAAGTAAATATAAACATTGAAATACAATAATATTAGGGTCAAGAGTGAAGCCATTCAAAGTATGCTTTAATATTAGTTTTGAGTTACATGGGTCAGACATTTGGATCTTAATATATTACTTTACAGGATAATTGCTATCTAAACTTTGTAAAATATTTCAAATTAATATAATGGTTTGTATTAATATCATATTGCTTAGTTTGATGTATATCATAGGTTATTTTAAAATCAATTCATGTGATTTGGTATTAAAAATGATAATAATCATTTGTATAAGAATTTTAAGTGCAGAGGTGAACCACACTAAGGATAAAAAGAAACAAAATGGAAACAAAACACAGGACTTGTGACACAGTGAAAAGAATTAAGATGAGTTAAAGTGAAATTAGACATCGTGTATGGTAAAGATCAAGCTTGAGAACAGATGCTGCACCAAAACGAAACAGCAGTCGTGTGTGACCACCCCTAAACTGAGCATCCAGCTGAAAACCCCGATGGAGAAGAGAAATTGAAAAGTTAACGTCAAATACTATTTTTGAAAGTATTCCTCTAAAATAAATTCTTCAAGCCAATTAAAAAAAAATCAAAAGTGCTAATTAAACACTCTTCTTTAGAGAAAGACATGTGGAGTAAGATCAGTTTATTAAAAGTGTGGGAGTCAAGACATCAAAAAGGATGTTCATTCCCGGTTACTAATGACTCAACAAATAAAAGTCACGAAAGTCTTATGGAAAGTATTTCCAATAGTTATTGTCCAAGTTTATTTTTTAATTCTTTATTTTTGGAGATGATTTTCCTCATACTAAAAATAACTTTCCAACAGTTAAGAGAAACATCTCAGGAAACTGGGCAAAGCTAAAGTGCTTTTCAGCTTAGAAGGAATGCCTTGGCAACCTACCATGATTCCATACTGACCTCTGTAAATAACAAACAAATACGATACTGTAAAATACATCAGACATTTCTTTGTGTTTCAATGTAAGAAAAGAAGGGGGATTTATTTCACTAAGAAGTAAGCTTATTTTGAAAGAAATAAACTTCATCTGACAGCTTAAATAAAAAGAGATTTCTAATTTTAACTTAATCTAGTATAAAGGAAAGAGAACAATCCTTAAGTCAAAGGTTTTTAGGGTACTCTATAATTCATCCTCAACCCATTTTCACTTTTTAGAGAAGAGAAGATAAGGTGACAAAGGACAACTAAGTTGTTCTCTTTGCTTCAAGACAGATATTATAAAAGACAAGGATAAGAGGGCTTAACTCTCTCTGTCACAAGTGTGACCATAAGTTTGCTTATTTCTAATCATAATCACTAGGAAAAAAAAAAAAAAAGTAAAAGGTTCCGATTACCTAAGAGATGGTTTAAACACCAATATGGACACTAGAAAGAAACAGCTGATCAGATGGCACCCCACTCCGGTACTCTTGCCTGGAAAATGCCATGGACGGAGGAACCTGGTAGGCTGCAGTCCACGGGGTTGCTAAGAGTTGGACACGACTGAGCGACTTCACTTTCACTTTTCACTTTCATGCATTGGAGAAGGAAATGGCAACCCATCCAGTGTTCTTGCCTGGAGAATCCCAGGGACGGGGGAGCCTGGTGGGCTGCCATCTCTGGGGTCGCACAGAGTTGGACATGACTGAAGCAACTTAGCAGTAGCAGCAGCGTGCAGCCTTAGACTGAGAAGTAGCTGGAATGAAAATGTCAAAGTAGCTTCAATGAAAGGAAATGGATTTCTCACCTTTCACTGAGTATCTATTCAACTTAACTGGTCTCATTCTAGAAGATAATAAAGTCCATTTTGAGATTTTCTTTTGTTAAAACATATTAACTGAGTAACATCTATTTATTTTTACTAAAAAGAACTTACACTATGACATTGCATATTTGTACATAAAGTATCCCCTTGACCTCAGTTCAGTTCAGTTCAGTCACTCAGTTGTGTCCAACTCTTTCCAACCCCATGAATCGCAGCACGCCAGGCCTCCCTGTCCATCACCAATTCCCGGAGTTTACCCAAACTCATGTCCATCGACTCAGTGATACCATCCAGCCATCTCATCCTCTGTCGTCCCCTTCTTCTCCTGCCCTCAATCCCTCCCAACATCAGGGTCTTTTCCAATGAGTCAGCTCTTTGCATGAGGTGGCCAAATACTGGAGTTTCAGCCTCAGCATCAGTCCTTCCAATGAACACCCAGGACTGATCTCCTTTAGGATGGACTGGTTGGATCTCCTTGCAGTCCAAGGGACTCTCAAGAGTCTTCTCCAACATCACAGTTCAAAAGCATCAATTTTTCAGCGCTCAGCTTTCTTCACAGTCCAACTTTCACATCCATACGTGACCACTGGAAAAACCACAGCCTTGACTAGACGGACCTTTGTTGGCAAAGTAATGTCTCTGCTTTTGAATATGCTATCTAGGTTGGTCATAACTTTCCTTCCAAGGAGTAAGCGTCTTTTAATTTCATGGCTGCAGTCACCACCTGCAGTGATTTTGGAGCCCCCCAAAATTCCACTGCTTCCCCATCTATTTCCCATGAAGTGATGGGACCAGATGCCATGATCTTCGTTTTCTGAATGTTGAGCTTTAAGCCAACTTTTTTCACTCTCTTCTTTCACTTTCATCAAGAGGCTTTTTAGTTCCTCTTCTCTTTCTGCCATAAGGGTGGTGTCATCTGCATATCTGAGGTGATTGATATTTCTCCTGGCAATCTTGATTCCAGCTTGTGCTTCCTCCAGCCCAGCGTTTCTCATGATGTACTCTGCATATAAGTTAAATAAGGAGGGTGACAATACACAACCTTGATGTACTCCTTTTCCTATTTATAACCAGTCTGTTGTTCCATGTCCAGTTCTAACTGTTGCTTTCTGACCTGCATTTAGGTTTCTCAAGAGGCAGTCTCTACAAATTCCATTACCTGGAGGAAGTTAATATTCTGAGTTATCAAGAAAGAAATAGCTCCAATTAATAAGTCCTTAAAGAAACAGCATTCACATGAGTTATAAAATTTAGAGAAGAAAAGGTCAGGAGGTTTTTTTTCATGCATACAAATCAGCAGTGATGACAGACATCATTACTCTCAGTAGAAAAGTGGTGTAATTTTTATTTTTAAATGGATAGTCTCACAACCTAAAAGATAGTGGCCTTTAGTCACAGCCATATTTTTTTCTTACAGCCTACCTCCCACACTCAGAGGACTGCATCCACACTCCCCTTTTCTTTATTCTTTGTAACAGGTTTGCATTGCAAAATGGAAAACTGAAGGACTTTTGTTTTCTACTCTTTACCAAACATCTTAGAAATATGTTCTTCTTATATACTCAGCCCAATATTAGCATAGAGATAGGCTCAGTTTTTTGAAGAACTCTATTTTTAAGAGAAAGCATATAAAGTATCTGAGAAAAAGGAGTTCTGATCATAAGATTAACTTAATTACTGTGTCTTTTATGTGAATTGACAACAGCCCTTACTCAAAGTCCAGTTGGAAACTGTAAATAAGATGTGAACAATGTGCTGCTGAACAGTGTGGTTTGAGTAGGAACGTAGTCAGTTAGTAGCATCAGATGTATGACAATATTGTGTCATGGTGATAAAAATAAAAATTCAGCTCTGATACCTTATTGTCCAAAACCAGTTTATCACCTGAACAAAGCATTTAGTTTTAAATGTTTGCTAGTAATTAAATATCAACACCTCGTTCATAGAAAATAAAATACATATTACATAGCTCACTTTTGGGAATTTGGCTTTCTCATCCTCAGATAGACACAGAAAGTCTATTGGATATTAGATATTTCATTACAAAATTTAATTGCAGTCCACCTGGTAAGTAGTTTGTGTCTATTACTTGTAAGAAAAAAAAATGAGAAAATATATAGTGATATTCTAAATCTGTACTTCTCCAAGCTTAGTAGGCATATATATCACTGAGGATCTTATTAGAAAGGTAGATTCTGATTCAGTAGGTCTAGGGTGAGGTCTGAGATTCTGTCTTTCTGCCTTGATACTAAGGCTCCTGGTCAGTGAACCACACACAGAATAAAAAGATTCTGCTGCTGCTGCTAAGTCACTTCAGTCATGTCCAACTCTGTGCAACCTCATAGACGGCAGCCCACCAGGCTCCCCCGTCCCTGGGATTCTCCAGGCAAGAATACTGGAGTGGGTTGCCATTTCCTTCTCCAATGCATGAAAGTGAAAAGTGAAAGTGAAGTTGCTCAGTCGTGTCAGACTCTTAGCGACCCCATGGACTGTAGCCCGCCAGGCTCCTCCATCCAAGGGATTTTCCAGGCAAGAGTACTAGAGTGGGGTGCCATCACCTTCTCAGAAAAAGATTCTAAATGATAGCAATTAACTATAATCCTTTGGCCTAAACAAAAGAACTTCACTGTGTTGAGGAGCTAAATATAATTTTTTCTATGATTGACTTCATTCAGTTTCAATTATGTTTCTAATCATGATTGAAAATTCTAATTTCAGCTTGGCTGCAAATTTACTCAGTCATTTGGAGTGATTAATTTGACCTATCCAGGGGATAACTTATTTATAGTTCATATCTTAGCAGTTGAAGAAAATTTAGAAAGCAAAATAAATACCATCTTACTATCAAATTGCTGTAGAAATATTGATAGAAACAACTATAAGAAGCTTTACTAAATGTCAAGTGTAATGCCATAGTCTAGTATTTTTGAGAAAAAAAAATCCTGCTTGCTAGCTTTCATCATGTAATATTTTGGCCAATTGTTGTTGATATGCATGCCCAGAATACATGAAAATGCCACCATACATTTTTAGTTATGATACTTTGAGCTCAGGCCTTAAGTAGGAATTTTCTACTGATTCTGATTTAGCTGACATAACACACTTCCTCTTTTGATCTTAACATGTAAGTCAATAGTGTACTTTGACATTCAAATTCTCATCACAGCATTAAAGAAATTTTATCTGGATGCTTTGCTTCAGAGGGTTTGGATGTAAGCTGCCACCTTCCCAAGGAAGTAAAGTATAAATAAGGAAAAAGGTATCTAATTTCAATTTTCTTGTTTAATGCAAATCACTGCATTATGTAGTTTATTAATAATTGCTATTACTACCACATATTTAGAGAGAGCATTTATAAGCATATGGTCATGAATATTATTCTCCAGATTTTATATTAAAATTAAAAATTTTCTTGTATCTCAAATTATGGAACCAAATTTAGGACACAGATGGACAAAATGTAGGCTCAGGATAATTTTAAAATATTCTTTTGTGGGTTTTTTAAAATATATTTGGCATCATATTTACTATACAGTCAGAATTTCATCATCACACTGAATTTATTGTGAAGAATGTTTTAAATCTTTCTCATGTTAGTCATAAACATTCATAGTTTACCTTCTAAAATTCAGCAGCCAAATAAGCTGCCAATGCAAGAAAAAATAGCAAAAGATGGCACAGTAGTATCTGCTTGCCAATGCAGGGGACGCAAGGATGTGGGTTTGATCCCTTGGTTAGGAAGATCCCCTGGAGGAGGAAATGGCAACACACTCCAGTATTCTTGCTTGGAAAATCTCATGAACAGAGAAGCCTGGTGGGCTACAGTCCACGAGGTTGCAAAGAGTCAGACACAACTGAGCACACATGCATGAACGCGATAAATAGGTGCAATCATAAGAGCCAACTTAGAAAAGAGGTGTGTTTCCCTTGTGAATTTCTAACATTGCCCCAGTTATTCCTACTGTTTCAGAGAATTCCTACAAATATGACACTCATAAGGGATGGGTGGCCATCTGAGGCTGTCCACATAGCCACAGCAGCAAGGCTCCATGCATTGACTAAAATCCTCAAGGTGACTAGAACCTCAACCAGGTGCCAAAGTCAAGCAAGATAAAAACAGCATAAGTAAAACAAGGCAGTTTTCACAATCATCCTAGGGCTAAGAAACTGGATACAAGTCTAAATACACTCATTTAAATCATCCTTACCTTTTTTAGATCAATTTCTGTCACTTCTCCCACAAAAAATAAAATAACATTTTTACTCTGATGCTCCAACATTTCTCTTCTGGATAGATGTTTTAAAATATGAGTCTACATTTCTCTCAACAATCAGCATTTATTGAGTGCTTCCAAGGCACTGTATGCTGCTGTGCTTAGCTGAGTCTGACTCTTTGAGACCCTGTGGACTGTATCCCACCAGGCTCCTCTGCCCATGGGGATTCTTCAGGCAAGAATACTGGAGTGGGTTGTCATGCCCTGCTCTAAGGGATCTTCCCAATCCAGGGATCAAACCCAGGTCTTCCACATTGCAGGTAGATTCTCTACCATTTGAGCCAGGAAGGAAGCCCTATGAGGAACTGAAGTAAACGCTTTACACAGCTTCCTGTTCCATGGTTTCACATACTTATTTTAAGAAACTTATGAAGTTGATGTTATCTTTATTTTTCAGATGATGAAACTGAAGTTCATTCACTCATTTAATAAATAAAGTTTTTTCTAGAGATAGGGGCTACAGTGATAATCAAGACAGGCAAGATCCTTGATTTCATGGATCATCCACTGAGAGGAGAGGCATCAAACAGTAAACACACAAAGAAACATTGTGAGGATAGTGAAGCAGGTGATATTACAGCGACTAAGAGGGAATACGTCTGCAATGCAGGTGGCCAGGGAGTGTCTGAGGAAGCATGAGACTTAGGATGAGACCTCGCTGACAACAAAAGGGATTCACCAGATATGGAGGTTGAGGCAAAGGAATAGAAATATTCCAATATTTCTCCACAGTAAATAAACTCCAAGAGAAGAAGTATTCTCCTAAAATATCCACAGCCAAATGCCACAGGTGGCTAACTTGCTTATATAACAAAGAAAGAGAAAAATATCAAGGTTTATTTACAATAAACATGCAGATAGCCCATATAAGACAGCAGTGGGTCTCCTAATATATACATATGTACATATGTATATATTAATGGTTTACCAGTGTTTTTTGGAAGAAATGATGCTAAAGCTGAAACTCCAGTACTTTGGCCACCTCATGTGAAGAGTTGACTCATTGGAAAAGACTCTGATGCTGGGAGGGATTGGGGGCAGGAGGAAAAGGGGACTATGGAGGATGAGATGGCTGGATGGCATCACCGACTCGATGGACATGAGTTTGAATGAACTCTGGGAGCTGGTGATGGACAGGGAGGCCTGGCGTGGTGATTCATGAGGTTGCAAAGAGTAGGACATGACTGAGCGACTGAACTGAACTGAATGTTTCATCTTAGTTTCTAGGTAGGGAAATAGATATCGACAGTTTCTATGATCTTCATTAAAAGAGTTACATGGTTTAGAGTTTTGGTACCTGTTATGAGTTAAGTAGGAAGTGGCATATAACCAGGAACTTTAAAATTATCTTCCCCATTCACAACTAACCAGAACTCTCATCAACAGACTGAACCTCCCCTTAGAAGTCTACATCTGTGATGGCACCGATATACCTCTTTTCTTTCTGGTTTAACATTAGGAATAGAAGGCCAAGTGGCACAAAATTGTTTCAAGTGTCAACTCAACTGTCAAAATGCCTACCAATTTTCAGGCAGTATATAGGGTCCTAGTTGACAACAGGTAGATCAAGGCAGATTTACACTTAGTTTTTCCAGCTATCAAATCTGCATGGATAATTTTTTCAAGAATATTACTTGTCAGTTTGGCTCCCGTGAATGCATTGACCCCAGGTTTAGAATGAGCCCACACGGAAATTAAGGAATTCCATGATGGGTGGGATGGTTGAGTCATAGGAGGGGCTATGAGCCATCTTTAATAATAATACTCTTCTGCCTAGAGTCAGCCTCAATCAAACAAAATTTTAGTTATTAAAGAGCTTTATTTTATTTTTTCATCTATAGATTAAGTATGGCTCAAAGGTTTATAAAGAGAGAAGAAATAATTACAGATCACAAAGTTTAATTACTCCTGTAATATATATATGTTACATACATTTAGCTGTGTGTGTGTGCTCACTCATTCATGTCTGACTCTGAGACCCCATAGACTGTAGCCCACCAGGCTCCTCTGTCCATGGGGTTCCTCCAGGCAAGAATACTGGAGAGGGTCACCATGCCCTCTTCCAGGGGATCTTCCCAACCCAGGAATCGAATCCAGGTCTCTCATGTTGCAGGGAGATTCTTTAGCATCTGAGCTACCAGGGAAGCCCAAGAATACTGGAGTGGGTAGCCTATCCCTTCTCCAGGGGATCTTCCTGACCCAGGAATTGAACCAGGGTCTCCTGCATTGACGGTAGATTCTTTACCATCTGAACTACCAGGGAAGCCCTTATATCTAACTATAGGTATTCCCAAAACGTTTGCAGAAACGTGGTCTCATTTGGCCTTCACAGTCAGCTTTTGTGGTGAACTTTATAAGCCCATCGGACTGATGAGAAAACATAGGTTCAAGTCACCTTTCCAATAATACATTGCACATAAGCAGCAAAACCAGGACTAGAACCCAGGTACCTGATTGCAAATCCTCTGCTCTTCCATTTCACCATTACTGTCTCACACTCTGCACTGTCTCATCATCCCAAGAGAAGGCATTTAAAATACTCTCTGTCTGAAAGTACTTTGAAATGAGGATTCCACAGTGGGCTCTTCATATGCTTAAAACATAATAAATGTCATCCTGATCAAATCAACTTAGGACCAACTCTCTCTGACAGTGGCCTTGATTAATGTTTTGTAGAAAATTTTGCCTCTCATGATATAATCCCCAGAGGCTAAGGATAAACCCAGAACATCCCTGAATTGACACTGTCAGGCAGCTCTTTCCCTTCCAGAACTAACTCTGCATATTTTAGCTCTTTTGAGAGAAAGGCTGAACATTAATGACAAGAACTCTCTGCCTTATATCCCATAGAAATAGCAGATGACTCTTTGCCATCCTAGGTCTTTGCCAAGACCTGAAGCAAAGAGATAAGAGGTTAGCCAGAAATCACAAACATAAGGTTTGCACCCTACAATCCAGTTACTACTTGAGCCATCAGCTTAAATACCTAGACCTTGCCAGTTATTCAGCTGAGAGGATGATACATAAGCCTATTTACTTAATGTAAATTTCCCTTCCTTCAAATTTACAGCATTTTTTCTATACTAACTGGAAAACAGCTGCTTAAATCTTTTTTACTAAACAAAGAAAAGGATTAAAGGTAGGTTAATTGGTAGATATTTAGATAAAGTATAAATAAATATATACAGAATTCTCCAGGCAAGAATACTAGAGTGGGTAGCCATTCCCTTCTCTGGGGGATCTTCCTGACCCAGAGATCAAACAGGGATCTTCCTGCACTGCGGGCATATTCTTTACCATCTGAGCCACCAGGGAAGCCCCTATAAATAAATATGTGGGCTTCCCAAATAAATACATATAAATGATTGGTTTCCCCAGAGACACCTGGTGGGGTGCTTGGCCCTTATGGTCCATGGGGTCACAAAGAGTTGGACATGACTGAAGCAACTGAGCGTGCATTCTTACATACTCTTATATTATAAATGATATAATAATTCTCTGTCTTCTATATAATACGTTTCATGAAGTCTCTTTTAAATTTTATTTTTCTGACTGATGAAAGGAATAAAATAGTAAGAATGCTCAATCTAAGAAGAATATGAATAAGAATGAACTCTCAAATATTATCAGAGGTTGTATGAGTTTCCTAGGGTTACGTTAACAAATTACCACAAACTGAGATGGCTTAAAACAACACAAGTTTCTTCATGTGATGTTCTTCTCTATGTGTATTTGTGTTCAAATTCTCCTGTTCTTACAAAGACATCAGTCATATCAAATGACTGCCACCCATCCTCAGTGACCTGATTTTAACCTGATTATATCTACAAAAACTATTTCCAAATAAGGTCACATTCAGAGGTACTAGGAGTCAAGACTTCAATATATATTTTTTAGGAGACATAATTCAATCCATAACAGAGGAAAACTGGAAAACCATTATATGAGGTTTGAAGAGTTATGTGGACATACACATGGAAATTTTAAAAATGTACATACTTTGATTAAGTGTACCATTGTTAAGAATTTATCCTAAGGAAGTAATAGAAATGTTTATAAAAATTTATAAATAAAAAAAATTTTTTTCCATAGGAACATTTATTAAGTGGCTGGAAACAACCTAAATACGATCAATAGATTCTGTACCTATATATAACACTCTGTAGTAATCAAGAAAGATAAGGAAAATAAAAGAAAAAAAGAATAACAAATTGATAAATATTAAATGAAAAAGCTGAGCTACTGAATATCATGTATAGGTAAATTAAATTAATGTTAAAAATATATCTGTGGGTGAGTTTATGACTATAAATTATTGAAGAATATATATCAAACTGTTAATGAAACTAATTTTAAAGATTTGTATTATCCAATTTATATCTTATTTTAATTTCTTAAAATAAAAATTTTAGCAGGAAATAATTAAGATAGAATTTAAAGATATAATTACAAAGTAAGAATGTATAATTATTCTTATCTCAGCTTATTTTTCAATAATATTTTCAGTAATAGAATTCATCAAATAAATTAGATTGACTTTATTCTTTATGGAGATCTAAGTTGACTTTTAAGCATTCTATATCTCAAGTTGTAGGATCTACAATAAACTTTATTAAAGAATTTAGTAGCGTTAAATACAGAATAAAAGATTCTGTCTAAAAAGGGATATTACACAATTGTTGGTTCTATTTGGGGGCTTGTTTATTTAATTATTCATTAATTTATTTTATCTGCTTTGTCTACCTATTGCAGTATCCCCAGTGTGTAGAAAAGCAATAGAAAAACACATATTCTGTTTTTCTAGGGCATGAATAAATGAAATTTCAATTAACCAACAAAAGAAGGGATAACATCTGTTTTGCTTTCCTTCTATTTTGGCAGTTCCTTTGAAGGACAATGCCTGGCACATAATCAACACTCACTATAACTTATTAAGTTTTAAGAAACATAACTGCACAATGATAATTTTAAAGTAACTATAATAAATTATCATCTAGGAATACTTCAATCTTTGTGAATTTTTGTGACTCAAAGACTGTTGGCCAAAAACTAAATTCTGGCCTATTAATTAAGATAAAGTAAGTTGAGCTCCTTTCAGGGCTCAATGAGAAAGCCTGTTCATCTTTCCCTGTGCTGTGGAGTTTCAATTTCAGAGATGTGATATTATCACAATTCTTTGAATTTATTTAATGTATTTGTAAGTAATATGGCTATTCTCAATTAACTCATTAGTATATATATGTGCCTTCTAATCTGATTGCACTATTTTCCCTGCTTACTTACAAGTTTTCCTGTTTTATGACCACAGCTGGGCATTCCTCATTAAAATATAATAATCCTCTTGTGCTCACGCTCAGTCATTTCAGTCATGTCCAACTCTTTGTAACCCTATGTACTGTAGCCCGCTAGGCACCTCTGTCCATAGGATTCTCCAGGCAGGAATACTGGAGTGGGTTGCCACGCCCTCCTCCAGGGGATCTTCCCAACCCAGGGATCAAATCCCATGTCTACTGCATCACGTTGACCGCACTGCAGACAGATTCTTTACCCCAAGCCACTGGGAAAACCTGATAGTCATCTTACAGTTTTGAATTAGTTTGTTCATAGTATTATGTGTCAAATGAAAACACATTTATTCATTTGCAAACACATAAAAGCTTATATTGTCCTATAATCAGGACGTATGTTTAGAGATTTATTTATTTATTTAACTGTTGCTGCTTTTAATCTAAGACTATGATGGAGCTACACAGTTCATCCTCGGTCTCTCACCTGATAACATGTATGTGCATGCATGCATCCTCAGTCGCTCAGTCATGTCTGACTCTTTGTGACCCTATGGACTGTATCCCACCAGGTTTCTCTGTCCATGGGATTCTCCAGGCAAGAATACTAGAGTAAGTTTCCATTCCCACTCCAAGGGATCTCCTTGACCCAGGGATCGAAACTGAGTCACCTGCATTGGTAGGCAGATGTTTTACCACTGAGGCACCTGGGAAGCCCAATCACACTCCCAGCTCATAGAGTTATGGGTGGACATTACAAAGCAAAGAAACCAAGGAAGAAAACCTATCCCTTTGGGAATAACTCCACTAAAAGGCCAATATCTGTATGTGTAAGGCAGTGGAGATGCCCTGCTCAAATCTCCCTTCAAGACAAAATGCTATAGGGAGGATAGCTGATTAACAGCCTTCAGGTTCTGCACCTTCTTATGCAACACTTTGTTCACCAGAACATATTTCTGCTGGACTGCTCACGGCCAAAGACTGAGCTTGGCAGGCTTCATAGACCCACACCATTCCTGCATGATGTTCTTCTAGAGGGAAATTCGGACTAAAGAAATCCCCTTCAGGATGGCTAAGAGACTGTGCATTGCAGTGTGAGCTTCTTCCGATCCAATTCTAACTCCCTTCTCTCCTTTCATAGTTTCAGACCTGCATCTCAATCTGAAGACTCAATCTGAAGACTTCCTTCCTTTTTATCCTTTACTCACATATCTGCCAATAATCATCTAATCATCTTGTTTCATAGAGGACCAAAACAGAAACCATATTGGATATATTTTTAATTATAAAATTAAAAACTAATTTTTTGTGTAATATAGGTACATGTTTGCAAATATATAACAATATGAGAAAACAAAATTTTTGAATAATAAATATACTAACAGACAAGTCTTGGAGTGGTATTATATTTTTTAGAGGGTGGGGATACCTACTTTAATGTTACATTCTGGTTAACAGTCTTTAATATATTAAAAATGATTTATTAATTTATAACTATCATGCATAGGAGATATTCAGTAGAACAAAAACAAGACATTCAGGTTCTACTATAGGAGATCTGAAACAAAACATGATAACTCACTCTGGGTGGTATCCTCATGGTGTTCATCTTTGAACTAAAAATAAAAATCAAAGCCTGAAGCACATTCACTGATTTGTAGCTGAGTCATTTATGGGGTACTACAGAGCCACTAAAGATCATAGAAAGACATTCTGTCCAGCTGTGTTCCTGTGGGTACATCCTGATAAAGGCAAAATATTGAATAAAACACCAGCAAGAATATTAGAATTCTGCATATCTCCTTATATATTCCCTAACCCTGTTGATATCTTTTTCTATTATTGTACTTCTTAACAAATTTATTTTAAATAGCTCATTAAAGAAACAGAAACAATGCAGTTTAAAGAACTGCATATTCAATATTTAATATTTAAAGAGCATCAAAGTAGATGGTAAAACTAGTTGATATGCAAGATATTTTTTACTGCATTTAACTTTGTCATTTGTTGGCAATTATAAATGATTGCTGTCTTACACTGGTAGCATATTAAAACAGCAAATTCTATTAACTGTCACTAGTTCTATTTTACATACAATTTGATACATTTTACCAAATTTTATGTTTCCTTTGTCACCACTTGAAACATATGCACAGTCTATAAAGATTTTTCTGTTCCTTCTAAAGTAATGGTTCATGGGGATCTCAAGGCAAGAATATTGGAGCAGTTTACTATTTCCTTCTCCAGTGGACCGTGTTTTGTCAGAACTCTCCACCATAACTCATCCATTTTGGAAGGCCCTGCACAGAATGGTTCATAGCCTCATTGAATTAAACAGGGCTGTGATCCATGTGATCATTTTGGTTAGCTTTCTGTGATTGTGGTTTTCACTCTGGTTGTAAGATTGTAATTCTTGCTTCTTCTGTCTGCCCTCTAATGGATGAGGATAAGAGGCTTTTGTAAGCTTCCTAATGGGAGGAACTGGTTGTGCGGAAAACTGGGTCTTGCTCTGGTGGGCAGAGCCATGCTCATTAAATGGTTAATAAAGTACCCTGCTGATGGGTGGGGATTTGCTCCCTCCCTGTTAGTTGTCTGGCTTGAGGTGACCCAGTTCTGGAGTCTACAGGCTCTATGGTAAGGCTACTGAAGACCTCTAGAGGACTTACGCCAACACACGCCTCCTAGGACTGCTGCTGACAGTTCTCTTGTCCCCATGGCAGGACACTGCTGATACAGGCCTCCGCAGGAGACTCTCAGACACTCACAGGAAGGTCTGGCTCAGTCTCCTGTGGGGTCACTGCCCTTTTACCCTGGGTCCTGTTGCATACAAGGTTTTGTTTGTGCCCTCCAAGAGTATGCAGAGTTAGTACATCATTCAAAATGCTGGGCTGAATGAATCACAATCTGGAATAAAGATTGCAGGGAGAAATATCAGCAACATCAGATATGCAGATGATAATGGCAGAAAGGGAGGAGGAACTAAAGAACCCCTTGATGAGGGTGAAAGAGGAGAATGAAAAAGCTGACTTAAAACTCAACATTCGGATCATGGTATGCAGTCCCATCACTTTAATGGTAAATAAATGGAGAAAAAGTAGAAATAGTAACAGCTTTTATTTTCTTGGGTTCCAAAATCACTGCGGATGGTAACTGCAGCCATGAAATTAAAAGGTGCTTGCTCCTTGGAAGAAAAGCTATGACAAACCTAGACAGCTTATTGAAAGCAGAGACCTCACTTTGCTGACAAAAGCCCCATAGTCAAAGCTATGGGTTTTCCATAGTCATGTATGGATGTGACAGTTGAACCCTAAAGAAAGCTGAGTGTTGAAGGATTGATGTTTTTGAACTGTGGTGCTGGAGGAAACTCTTGAGAGTCCCTTGGACAAGGGACAAGTCCCTTGATCAAGGAGATCAAACCAGTCAATCCTAAAGGAAATCATCCCTGAATATTCATTGGAAGTTTTGATGCTAAAGCTCCAATACTTTGGCCACCTGCTGTGAAGAGCTGACTCACAGGAAAAGAACTTGATGCTGTGAGAAGTTTGGGGGCAGGAGGAGAAGGGGGCAACAGAGGATGAGATGGTTGTATAACATCACCGACTCAATGGACATGAGTTTGAGCAAACTCCAGGAGACAGTGAAGAACAGGGAAGTCTGGCATGCTGCAGTTCATGGGATCACAAAGATTCAGACATGACTTAGTGACTGAACAACAACTCAAGTAACACTATTCTATTATGAAAAGAGATAGACATGGAGGTTCAAGAGAGAGGGAAGATATATATAGATATGCCTGATTCATGTTGTCATATGGCAGAAACCAAGACAACGTTGTAAAGCAATTATCTTCCAATTAAAAAAAAATAGATAAATTGGGCTTCCTTAAAGGCTCAGTGGTGGAGAATGTAGGAGACATTCTCCTTGCCAATTGACATCCTTGCCAATGTAGGAGTCATGGGTTCAATCCCTGGGAAGACCCTACATTCTGCAGAGCAACAAAGCCTGCACAGCCTGCTTTAAAAGCCTGCAAAGAAGACTCAGCACAGCCTAAAAAAATAAATAAAAAGTTTAAGATAAAAACATAATAGCAAAGAATTTTTAACGCAAAAAATAAGAAAAATTCCCAGCAACTAGTGATCAGTTAAGTCAACACCCATTTGTAAAGGTGAGTACATATGCATTGCACCTAATGAACAACTCTAAACTCATCATACTTGAACAGTGTCAGGAGCATCATATGACACAATTGACCATTGTCATTCTCAAAATGCTTTCTTCTCTAGGCTTCCAAGAAATCAAATTCTTCTCTGTTTTCCTTCTACCTTCCTATACATCTCTCTTGAATCACTTTTACTGGTTCCTTACTTTTCAGATCAGTCTTTGATACTTTTCTGTCTACACCATCTTCCTAGATGATCTTATCCAGCCTCTTGGCTTTAAATATTATTTATGTCCTGTGGCTCAGACGGTAAAGTGTCTACCTACAAATGCGGGAGACCTGAGTTTGAGCCATGGGTCGGGAAGTTCCCCTGGAGAAGGAAATGGTAACCCACTCCAATATTCTTGCCTGGAAAATCCCATGGACAGAGGAGCCCAGTAGGCTATAGTCCATGGGGTCACAAAGAGTCGGACATGACTGAGCGACTTCACTTCACTTCATGTCCTGTTGACTCACAAATCTGTACTCCAATTCTGACTTTTCACCTAAGTTTTACCCTCATAATACATCTGCCATCCCCAAATTATTTATTCCCCCAAATAATCCTTTCCTTCATTACATAAATATTGAGTGTCTTTTATGTGTTTGACACTCTTAAGGCACAACGAATACAATGCTGAACAAAACAAAATATCACTTGACTATCTAAAATAATTCAAACAATGCATCAAAAGGGTATTCTGATTATTTCACCCTCAAATCAGCTTTTAAATATTCTCTATTTTCCATGAAAGTGAAAAGTGAAAATATTAGTTGCTCAGTCATGTCTGACTCTTTGCGATCCCATGGAATGTAGCCCACCAGGCTCCTTTGTCCATGGAATTCTCTAGGCAGGACTACTGAAGTGAGTAGCCATTTCCTTCTCTAGGGGGCCTTCCTGACCATGGGGTCAAATCCAGGTCTCCTGCACTGCAGGCAGGTTCATTACCATCTAAGCCACCAGCTGCTGCTAAGTCACATCAGTCGTGTCCAACTCTGTGCGACCCCAAAGATGGCAGCCCACCAAGCTCCCATCCTTGGGATTCTCCAGGCAAGAATACTGGAGTGCGTTGCCATCTCCTTCTCCAGTGCAGGAAAGTGAAAAGTGAAAGTGAAGTCGCTCAGTCGTGTCCGACTCTTCTTGACCCCATGGACTGTAGCCTACCAGGCTCCTCCGTCCAAGGGATTTCCCAGGCAAACTGAGACAGAGGAACTCTAGGTTTTGAAAGTCGGAGGGAGTTGATGGAAATGGAGCCATATATGGAAAATAGAGGGCTTCCCTGGTAGCTTAGGGAAGGAAGGAAGCCCTCTATTTTCCATATATGGCTCCATTTCCATCAACTCCCTCCGACTTTCAAAACTTAAGAGTTTGCTGTCTCAGTTTGGGTTCCCACAGAAGCAGACTCAGGGATAAAGATTCAGTACAAGTGGCTTACCTGGGAGTTGCAGGCACTACCAGTAAGAAAGGGAAGAATGATATATGATATATGATATATGATAGGGAAGAGAAAGCAACTAATAAATGGCAAGTAAGTCAGCTACCATATATGTAAATGGAGTTCGATCTCACAGGGACATTTTGAGAAATTATAAAAAGGATTTGTCTCAGAATTATCTTGTTCCAAGACTGAAGAAGCTGGGATATTTATACATTCATTCTCACTGGTTAAGAGTTTATTTGGGCCATGGGGAAAGGGAGTAACTGCCCAGTATTAGACTGCTAGACACAAGAGTAGAGATTCCTTCTTGAAAAAGTCCTTAGACACCAAGAAGCAGGTACTGGCAGCTACAAGTCTTATGGGTACCCTGAACCATAAAGTCAGAGGGATATGGGTCTTAGTAGGACACAGAGCAGCTGCTACTTCCTCCTTACCTTTGCTGCTTCCCCTCATTTCCCCATGAATGAGTCCTGTTGACATCACTCCAGATTTTAACTCAAATTCTATCATTTTATCTCTACAGCTCAAACCTGAGCCCAAGTCATCAGCATCTTTCATCAGCAATACTAACACAGATGTCTAACTCCTCCTACTTCAGTGTCACACACACGCCACAGGCATCATCTCAGTGCCTGAATCATATCACCACCTTCCCTTCGTTGAAGTCTTCCAGGGCTTCCACTGCAATTAGATCAAAATCCAAACTCTCATGTCCTTCAGTGACCTGTTATGTGTCATGACCACTTCTCCAAATCTTCTATCATTTTCCCTGTTACTTGAAATCATCCAGCTTACTGAAATGTCACCTTTCTTTTCCTCAAATACAACTTACTGTTTCCATCTCAAGGAGTTTGCACTTAGTTTTCCTTCTGCCTAGGATCTGCTTCTCAGAAATATCTGCATGGTTCCCTATTTCTCATTATTTAGGCCTACCCCACACATCATCTCCTTCCAACACCCTAGCTAAAGAACTCTCCACAGCTCTCATCACTCCCTGCCCCCGTACCCTAGCTTGTTTTCTTTTATGTAGTCTCTACTTTGCCAAATAGAAGGTAAACTCCGTCTTTATCTAGTTTATCACCATATTTATATGTCAGTAACAGTGCCTGACACATAGCAGATTTTAAATAAATACTAGTTCAACTCTAAGAAAATATCATGCAAACATATACCATATGATCTTATTTCTAATAAAGTATGTACAACTTCACAGGAAAATTAAGAAATAAGTACAGCGATGGCCTCTTTTCCAAAGTAAGCAAAGCTAATATTTGGCCAGTTAATTAAGATGCTTGATTAAATATATACTTAAATATATAATTTAAAATTCATTTTTATGTAAAACACCTAATTATACATTTATCCGTAATATATCAAGGTAGAGTTGAGGTCATTTTCTTGACTGGAACCCCTCTTCTGATTTGCATGAACCCCAAATATAATGGATTATTCATGATTTCCAGTTTTGGTTTCTTTTAATTGAAAATGCCCTTGTGTTTTATTATTTTAGATAATATTTAATTGAATTATGTCATTAATAAGTATGGCAAGCATAAATTGGCTTTGGAAGAAACACTATTGACCTTTTTATGAATACCCAACTGTGGGAGGAAAACACAGAAGCAGAATTAGTTTCTAGGATGCTATGAACATCAGTTCATTTTAGCCAATAGATATATAGAAATCTTTGGTTACTCCCCTGAATCAGTTAAGGGAAGGTAAGTTAAAAGAGTTTCCCACCCCAAAAATGTTGGTTGTCATTCTCTTTGCTTGGTGTGTTAATGATCAGGATATTTCAATTTTCTTCCGTATATATTTTTTAAGTTTATACATTCTTTACAGCATGCATAATCTATTTGATAAAAATTAAATAATGTTTAATATTCAAAATATTCATTAATACTTTTAAAAGTGAACAACATTAAAAGTGAGTAACACTTGTATTTATCTTATTGTGATTTTGATTGTTCAAATTTACTTAAATTTTAGTCTAGCAGGCTCTCAGACCTGGAAAACTGGGCATGACTTTTTGTCAGTTAAATTCATGTGCACCTGCCTTAGGGGCTAGAGAAGTTCATATTTGAAAAGCATTTCACAGTCTTTAATTTATCACTTATTCATTTCCCTTTTCCCTTTGATAAAGTAAAGGATTTAGAGAGAGGAATAAATATTTAAAGGCTGAGAATAGAGTCTGAAAAGTTGATTTTTAAAGGCAACATTTAGCAGGAGTAATATTTTCCTTGAAAACCAGGACCAGAATTCAAATTAACATCTTTTTTCCCAAGGCACATTGCCAGAACCTGAGATGTATTCGCTGTAGAGCCTCAGGCTATTCTGGCAGAACTACTGAGAAACAAAAGCACTAAAAGATGCAGTAATTCTTTACTGATATTCGATATGACTTAAATTTTCTCACCTCCAGGGCTGCTTAGTCTAGATGGCCAAAAATTTTGGCTAGATCATATCTTTAGGATTGCAAACATCTACCCATAGAACTAGGATGTTTCCCTCTATTTCTGAGAAAGAAACTGAGGCATTACCTCAATAGGAAACAATATTGTGGTTTCTAACTTTCCACCAGGTCCTCCTCCCATTATCTTAAATTCTATAGGTCTGTAGACAACGCCATCCCCTTTCGAAGCCAACTTCCCCTACAGATGGCCCCATTTTTGTTAAAAACTCTATTGTTCTCCCAGTCACCTAAGTTGAAAAGCTGAAAAGCATTTTTTGTCTCTTTGTTCTTACTGACCTCAAAAAGGCATCCTCATTCACTTGTTCCTTTGAAATCTCGTTGCTCTACTTTTTAGTCACTATTACTGCTGACTTGAATTACAGCTTCCTGCCTAGTACTGTGTTAAGTCCAATGCACTCCCTCAGAGCCACCAGATGAGCCTTTTAAGGTGGAGCAGGAAGAGCACAAGCTATCAAGTTAGAAAGGTCTAGACCTGAGCTCAATGTCCTTGGACAACATATTAAGCATATCTGAGCTCAGGTCCATCATCTATAAAGTGAAAAACAATGCTTATCTTGCATGACTTTGGTAAGAATCAGAGAGAGTGTGAGGCAAGTATGCTGCTGCTGCTGCTGCTAAGTCGCTTCAGTTGTGTCTGACTCTGTGTGACCCCAGAGACAGCAGCCCACCAGGCTCCCCTGTCCCTGGGACTCTCCAGGCAAGAACACTGGAGTGGGTTGCCATCTCCTTCTCCAATGCATGAAAGTGAAAAGTGAAAGTGAAGTCGCTCAGTCATGTCCAACTCTTAGCAACCCCATGGACTGCAGCCTACCAAGCTCCACCATCCATGGGATTTTCCAGGCAAGAGTTCTGGAGTAGGGTACCATTGCCTTCTCCAATTACCACAAATAGCATAATGTTTAACAAAGAATGGATATATAGTAAATGTAAATATTACTCTTATTGCACAGTCCCATTCTAAAACATTTCATGACTTCCCATTCTCTTCTTCTAACGTGGCTCTCCTGCTCTCATCTAATCTTATCAAAATGCTATTTGTGTTCAAATTCACATTCAAGATCCAGCTCAAGCACTACCTCGTTCAAAACTCCCTTCTCAACATCACCAAACTTCCCAAAGACACCACTGTTACAGATTCTTACAACCATGCAGCAGGTGTGTCCACTATTTGTCGTGATGGAATAATGATATAATAACTATTAATCTAGCTCTATGTTGAATGATGGAAACATCAAATTCTCTTGGTATAGGTTTTCTGTTTCTGAGTAGATCCATTGAGTGAATTTTTAAAAGAAAGGTATTGAAGTAGACGATAGCCCACTCTGCACCATCTCTGTGGCAGCCATAGCAACTGTGCATTTGGTTTTACAGAGACCACTCTTTTCTCCATTCCTTAATACTGAGGGTTTGAAAGTTGCTGGGAAGGAAGTGGGAACATTTGCAAAAGAGTCAAAGAAACTCCTAGGAGAAAAACAATCAAGATCACAATCTAGAATACCTCTGCGATGGAGGCTACCCTAGTGCAGTCAGATGAGAGGAAACACTCGCAGCTGAGAGAGGCCACAGTCCAGACAAGGCCTGGGAGAACTGAAGGAGGGCTGGTGACTATTGACAGGGGCTATAAATTCAGCCACCCTGGCAATATAGGCAGGTTCTTGGGTACAAGTTGTTGCATAAATTAAAGAGTTAAGTAACTGAAAAGCTGAAAGTGGGAAGGCAGGCCAAGCTGAGAATGAACTTGAGCCCCAGTTCCAGAGGTGAGTGACCAGACAGGATGGGGAGAGATTATTGGCAAAAATAGCCCCTAACACATGAGGCGATAGACTCATGAGGGAATAGAGATGATCATTTGCCAGCCTCATTTTCAGCAGAAATACAAAGACCCCAAAGACAGCAGCAGCACCAGGATTGCTCTACTACTTTCTGCAGTGCCTCAAACGGGGAGCAGCTATGGAATGCTCCAGCCTGAACAGGGCCCATGTGAGTGGGGCATCCCACAGTGGAGCCTATGGCTCCATCAATTGGATTGATCGGCCTGATCAAGTCTCTCAGTTTCCTGAGTTCATCACAAGATGGTGGTGTTTTGACAACGTCCAGTGAGGGGACTGCAAAGAAAGAGAACAGTTCTTCCTGTTAACTTGGGTATGTAACCCTTCTGAAGCTGTGATTTTATGTGAAGTTTTAATTACATCCTTAACACAAGGTAGATTAACTCCCTTCCAAACACACAGTTTTCTGAAAAATATTCCTTATTATATGTCAGCATTTTTTTTATTATTTAAGGCTATGTTTTACTTCTCTTACTTAGTTGATAATCCCTCAGGTGCATACATCATATAATATATAATACATTTAAATATAGACATTTTCTTATCATCCACATGATTTATTAACACAAATCACATATATAGGTATGCAATAACTATTTGGAGAATGTATGAATGAGTAACAATATACAGGACTTTCATGAAGGATCAATTTGGTATCATTTCAACATCTGTGTCTGTTCAATAATTTCACTTTTCCCTTCTGGTTCAATTTGGTCACAGGGTATCTGAAGATTAATGAATAAAATATTTATGAATTCTTTTAGAAAGGCAAATGAAAGATCAACATAATATTTCCTCTCTGCATAATAGAGCAAGAGAATTCCTAATATCCCTTAGGCATATTCATCCTAAAACTCTCATTTCATTTTGTCTGAAATATTCTTTTGATTTATTAATGTTGATTTAAAGAGTTGGCTAAGCATATCTTAGAAATTAGTGCTTCAGAGTAGATCTTTGACCATTTCTTAGGCTTTTATATCACAAAATTGTATGGACTACACTTTAAAAAAAAAAACTTTCTAATTTAAACACAAGTACTTAGGTAGCAGTGAGATGAAATGAACATCAATAATTTGGTAGAAAAACTGGTGATGATACATGTCATTCATTCATCTCATCCAGAGCATCAAAGTAAGCAGCTACCTACTCCTAGATTTTTTTCAAAGTAGTATTTAGACTTTTTGTTTGTTGTTTTAGCCACTGAGTCCTGTCCAATTCTCTGTGATCCCATAGGGATTTCCTAGGCAAGAATACTGAAGTGGGTTGCCATTTCCTTCTCCAGGGGATCTTCCCAACCCAGGATCAAATCCCCGTCTCCTGCATTGGCAGGTGGGTTCTTTACCATTGACCGACCAGGGAAGCTGCTAGTATTTACACAGTTGAATCCTAATTCAATTGTTATATATGTACAAACAGGGAATCAATAGACTTTGAGAATGTGAGTTTTACCCTGAATAGAAATAGCACTTATGTTAAAGTGCAGAGATAGTATTTGCCTTAAAGTAAACAAATAACATTTTTGGAGGACTTACTATGTACTAGACACTGTCTTTGAGCAGTAGAAAAGTTATATATTTAATTTTAATAGTGATTCTCTGATGTAGGCATTACTGTTTGCTTTAAATAGATAAGGTAATTGAGGCTCAAAGATGCTAAATGGTTAGCAGAAGTTTACAAAGGAAGATTTAATAAGCAGACCTTGGTATCAATAGACAGATGATTCTGATTCCAAAAATTTTGTCCTAAAATGAGAACAGAAGTGATTTCATAGTCTTCTATAATTGGCATAAAAATCTCAAGTAAAAACCCATCCTTTAATTCTGTGCTTGACAAGCCATCTTCTCAACCTAAAAAAGAAGTGACCTGACATAGGAAATAAATGGCACATACAATTTCATAAACTTCTAACTAGATATTAAAACATGTTAAATAAAGATGTATCATTCAAATAGAGCATTTTAAATTTTCACAATTGGGCTCATTTTTTTTGAAAAGACTAGTAGATTCTAGTACTAAGAAGATTCTGTGTGAATGCTTCTCAAGGTTTCCATGCCAATTAACCATCCAACAGACACACACACACACCACATATCTATTACAGTGCTGCTGTATATAAGAGATAACAAAAGATGCTGAAATAATATGATTGAATTAATTAAGCTATAAGCACTGTTTCAAAATTTGTTTTATATTTGTAAGGCATTAAGATTTTAAGAGGAGGCAATAATACAGCTTATACTTATAAAAAGTTGGATAGGTTTACAATATTTTTCTATGTTAATTCATTATCTCTTCGATCCTTAGGACAACACACTAAAATTTATTATTTCTATTTGACAAGTGAGGCTCAAAGAGGTTAATTAAGTAACTTGCTTAAAATAACAGTATTAGATAGGGTTAGAAATTGGATTCAGATGTTGGCTTCTGTTCTCTCTTGGTTTAATCTATTTGTGAAGGAAATGAAAGAATTTAGTTGACCGACTACATCATCTCAACCCGAAGTGGTATGTAGCACTATATATTAAAGTTTAAGAATAAACAATACATGTAACATTCTTTTCTGGTTTTGACTTAATCATGCCTAACTTTTAGCTCTGGGCTTCTCTGGTGGCTCACATGGTAAAGAATCTGCCTGCAGTGCAGGAGACCTGGGTTCGATCCCTGAGTTGGGAAGATCTCCTGAAGAAGGGAACAGCAACCCTCTTCAATATTCCTGCGTGGCGAATTCCATGGACAGAGGAGTCTGACCGGTGCAGTCTACAGGGTCACAAAGACTCAGAGATGACTGAGTCACACACACACACACACACATACACACAAAACTTTTACCTCTGGATGCTTAAGGATTCTTTTATATGCTTCTGACTATAGTCTTGGGATGTTCCTTTGTATATAATCTAATATTCTATGTATATGCATCTGTAAAATGAGGATTACAACTGTCCCCATGATGTTGTTACAAGGCAATAATAGCCCTAGGATGTAGTAAGCACTAAATAGATTTCACAATTAGGCTATTTTATAACAGAGATTGTCAATACAAATGATACCATGCAACAGGAACTAGATTCAAAGTTTATATGCAAAGTCATTGCTTGGATCAAATTTCCTAGGACTCTTATACTTCCTACGGTTCTTAATATTCACACTTTAATATGTGTATGCTCTTATTTCTACTAACAGAATCAGGTAATTTTTTTGGATTAAGCAAGAGAATTTCTGCATTGGTAACGAACCCATGGACTGTAGCCTCCCAGGCTCCTCCGTCCATGGTATTTTCCAGGCAAGAGTACTGGAGTGGGTTGCCATTGCCTTCTCCAAAGATACAGAGCTGGGTAATTTAAAAACAAAAAAGAGGGCAACATCTACTATGGTATATATTTATATGGAAAATATCAGTTATAATAGTTGTTTACTATATACAATGTAAATTTTATTATATAAGGTTGTCAATTTCTTTGCAATATTTTCCATCTATCTCAATTTTTAAATAAAATCCTCTAAAATTGAGCATGACACAAAAAGCTGAAATTTGTTTCTTACAAATCACAGTAGTGAAGAAGGAAAATCAGTTAAAATCTGGCAGAAGTATTGAGTCCAAAGGCTTCCCTGCTGGTTCAGATGCTCAAGAATCCACCTGCAATGCGGGAGATGTGGGTTCGATCCACAGATTGGGAAGATCCCAGTATACTTGCTTGGAGAATCCCCATGGACAGAGGAGCATGGCGGGCTACAGTCCATGGGGTCCCAGAGTTGGACATGACTGAGCGACTAAGCACAGCATATTGAGTCCAAAATTAATGAATTTTATAGTTAAATGTGTTGTTTATAAACGAATAGTTTTACAGTTACGTTTAGTAGACTGCCTACTCATTGGTAAAGAATCTGCCTGCAATGTAGGTGACCTGGGTTCAATCCCTGGGTTGGGAAGATCCCCTGGAGAATGCACTCCAGTATTCTTGACTGGAGAATATGATGGACTGAAGAGCATGGCAGGTTATGGTTATAGTTTAATGTGTCAAGTATTTATAAATAAATAGTTTATAGTTAACATTTCATAATGAAAATCTAGCAAAATTTTATATATATTTAGTATCTTCAGGTAATACATTATAAATGCTAATTATACTATTAATATTTCAGCCAGTATCACTCTTTCTAGTAAATAAATAAAAATATATAGCTTACTATTCAACAGCATCTAGATAGAAATTTATATAAATCCTTAATATACATGTTATATTGTTTGTTTTTATATAAGGCATATAAATATAAGCACTTAAATAAATGAAAATTTATATTACTATTTATTATTTTTAAATCTTTATTGTGTAAAGATTTAGTAAGGCCAAGATATCTTTTATCAATATTACATTTAACATTTATTAGAAATAAATTCCAAAATTATGAAAAGGAAAAATAAAATGCCTAAAATAAATTCCTAAAATTATGAATAAAAATGGAATAATACAGGAAAACATAGTTTTGATAGTACTTATGACCAGTCTCCTACCTCTCATTCTGTACTCTATACTCAATTACAGAATGTAGCCGAGTATTTTACTCTCAAAGCAAAATAGCCAGAAAACATATTTTGTACATTTTATAAATAGATCCACTCTGTCTTTCCATTTTAGAAACAGATCCAGTGAAGAGAAATACTGTCTTTTATAACAATTACCCTTGCTTCCCCAGGACTTTTCTGCAGTTTATTAGGAATATGTATCTGAGTAATATTTCTTATTATTTATAGGCCCTCAATGTCATCTCTTACTTTCTGTTTTTAATAATTTCAGTTACTATTTTATGTTGATTTTATTCTGAACTCCTATATGGTAAATAGTGTACATTTAAAATAATTGATTAATTGATATGTAAAACTTTTATTCCAGCTTTATCTTCCACTGTTTTCCAATCCATTTCTCTAATCCAGGACACTTAACAATATGTTAAACTTGCTGTTAGCCTTATTCTAACATGAGGACCAACTCCAGTTTAAAAAAAAAAAAAAAGCAATTGCTTATTTTCTTCAGTTCAGTTCAGTCGCTCAGTCGTGTCCAACTCTGTGCGACCCCATGAATCTCAGCACACCAGGCCTCCCTGTCCATCACCAACTCCCGGAGTTCACTCAGACTCAATGTCCATCGAGCCAGTGATGCCATCCAGCCATCTCATCCTCTGTCGTCCCCTTCTCCTCCTGCTCCCAATCCCTCCCAGCATCAGAGTCTTTTCCAATGAGTCAACCTTTGCATGAGGTGGCCAAAGTACTGGAGTTTCAGCTTTAGCATCATTCCTTCCAAAGAAATCCCAGGGCTGATCTCCTTCAGAATGGACTGGTTGGATCTCCTTGCAGTCCAAGGGACTCTCAAGAGTCTTCTCCAACACCACACTTCAAAAGCATGAATTCTTCGGCGCTCAGCCTTCTTCCCAGTCCAACTCTCACATCCATACATGACCACAGGAAAAACCATAGCCTTGACTAGACGAACCTTTGTTGGCAAAGTAATGTCTCTGCTTTTGAATATGCTATCTTGGTTGGACATAACTTTCTTTCCAAGGAGTAAGCATCTTTTAATTTCATGGCTTCAGTCACCATCTGCAGTGATTTTGGAGCCCCCTAAAATAAAGTCTGACACTGTTTCCACTGTTTCCCCATCTATTTCCCATGAAGTGATGGGACCGGATGCCATGATCTTCGTTTTCTGAATGTTCAGCTTTAAGCCCACTTTTTCACTCTCCTCTTTCACTTTCATCAAGAAGCTTTTAGTTCCTCTTCACTTTCTGCCATAAGGGTGGTATCATCTGCATATCTGAGGTTATTGATATTTCTCCCAGCAATCTTGATTCCAGCTTGTGTTTCTTCCAGCCCAGCGTTTCTCATGATGTACTCTGCATATAAGTTAAATAAGCAGGGTGACAATATACAGCTTTGACGTACTCCTTTTCCTATTTGGAACCAGTCTGTTGTTCCATGTCCAGTTCTAACTGTTGCTTCCTGACCTGCATACAGATTTCTCAAGGGGCAGGTCAGTTGGTCTGGTATTCCAATCTCTTTCAGAATTTCCCACAGTTTATTGTGATCCACACAATCAAAGGCTTTGGCATAGTCAATAATGCAGAAATAGATGTTTTTCTGGAACTCTCTTGCTTTTTCCATGATCCAGCTGATGTTGGCAATTTGATCTCTGGTTCCTCTGCCTTTTCTAAAACCAGCTTGAACATCAAGAAGTTCATGGTTCACATATTGCTAAAGCCTGGCTTGGAGAATTTTGAGCATTACTTTACTAGCGTGTGAGATGAGTGCAATTGTGCGGTAGTTTGAGCATTCTTTGGCATTGCCTTTCTTTGGGATCGGAATGAAAACTGACCTTTTCCAGTCCTGTGGCCACTGCTGAGTTTTCCAAATTTGCTGGCATATGAGTGCAGCACTTTCACAGCATCATCGTTCAGGATTTGAAATAGTTCAACTGGAATTCCATCACCTCCACTAGCTTTGTTCGTAGTGATGCTTTCTAAGGCCCACTTGACTTCACATTCCAGGATGTCTTGCTCTAGGTCAGTGAGCACACCATCATGATTATCTGGGTCTTGAAGATCTTTTTTGTACAGTTCTTCTGTGTATTCTTGCCACCTCTTCTTGATATCTTCTGTTTCTGTTAGGTCCATACCTTTTTTGTCCTTTATCGAGCCCATCTTTGCATGAAATGTTCCCTTGGTATCTCTATTTCTCTTGAAGAGATCTCTAGTCTTTCCCATTCTGTTGTTTTCCTCTATTTCTTTGCATTGATCGCTGAGGAAGGCTTTCTTATTTCTTCTTGCTATTCTTTGGAACTCTGCATTCAGATGCTTATATCTTTCCTTTTCTCCTTTGCTTTTCACTTCTCTTCTTTTCACAGCTCTTTGTAAGGCCTCCCCAGACAGCCATTTTGCTTTTTTGCATTTCTTTTCCATGGGGATGGTCTTGATCCCTGTCTCCTGTACAATGTCATGAACCTCCCTTTGTTGGCTTCCCAGGTGGCTCAGTGGATAAAGAACCTGCCTGCAATTCAGGAGATGCAGGAGATGTGGGTTAAGTCTTTGGGTCAGGAAGATCCTGTGGAAAAAGGAATGGCTACCCACTCCAGTATTCTTACCTAAAGAATCCCATGGACAGAGGAGCCTGGTGTACCACAGTCTATAGGGTCATAAAGAGTTGGACACAGCTAAGCAGCTGAGCATGCACGCACATTCCCTTTGTAGTGGGCACTGTATTTGCTTTCCCAAATTGGATGACTCCTTACCTCTAAGATCTGCTTGGAAGTTCTTGTTGTTTTTTTTTTCTTAATTTCAAGGTTACATTCATTGCTTCAATTCTATCCTGATGATCAGTACAAATGTGAAGTCATAAATCTCAGAATGTTGCAATTTCCAGACTCTGGAATGTTGAACTTTGCCCTCTTGTCAGAAAATTGGCCATCATCTTCTCTAGGTATTCTTGTCATTGACTATCACTTGAGGGACCCTCATTCTGAACAACACAGACTTTTGTTTAAATACACTTCCTCATACCCTCTGTGATTATTTACATACATAAGTAACTATGTAGCTATTAAATATACAATAAAGAGCTGAGGAAAACTGTGAACAGAAGTCTATTAATCCTTTACAAGTTTGTAGTACATGATCTCAGATCAATGCTTTGAAGATAAATTTTGATTTTCAGGATAGCAAGTCTTTTGATTCAATCTTACTTTTTCCAAGTGGAAGGTTTTAAAATTGACCTAAAAAATAACACAACTATGAAGGAAGTGCATTACTGCCATCTTTCATGTAAAAAACAGTTACTTAAAATGGAAACTTCATCTCTCTATCAGCTGTATATAAATGCTGATTATTTAATGTGCCAGTGAACAAAGGCAATTAAATGGAATCTTCCATGTTAATGGAAAATGGAGGTTGCCAAGTCATCTCAATTATTTATATTCAGATTCAACTTGCAGCTTAGTATATAAAGGAAGATTAATAGGTATATAAAGTGAAGAAATACAAGACCATTCTCTTATTCATGCCACATACTCATGTCCTTTTATTATTCATTAAATCAGTCATATACAAATGTAAATGTGTTGTGCTTATGACTTCATTACATACCCTGAAACATCTTATGGAAATATTTTCTGCCATATTCATTTACAATACAGACCACAAAACATTTCTTCTGTGGTAAAGACCAGAGTGAAAATATCAGTTATGCAAATAAACTTTGTGAAATGTTACACATTTTCAGCAAAATGCTAAGAAGTTATCTAAAGTCCCTGGTAAATATATATATTTGTCCTTGCTGTCACAAAATAGTGTGGAAAACAAGGGATTTTAACAAGAACTTGAAAGAGAATTTAGGAACTAGAACAACTAAAGAAATACAGTTTGAAATTAAAAATTAAAGTTGGAATATGATTTTTGTACTGATAAAGATACGAGATGCGATCAGTAAGACATCCACAGTCTTTTGATTTTGTCAGTTCCCTAAGTTCTTTGAGGAAACAGAAGTACTGACTTCATTACCACCCTGAGGTCCTGGTATAAAATCCAGAGTATTGTGTACAACATACTCATGAATAAAGCTGATCAAAGAAAGGATAATTAATTCACTATTGTGTTACTTTTTATACTTTTGATATTGTAGTGGCATATGAAATAAAACCACCCTTTTGAAAATGTCTTTATTGATTAAAAAATGGCAAGTTAGTTTGACCCATTGTCTGGCAAAGTCCTGTATTTATTCTCATTTCAACTGAATCAAATAAAGTAGCTACAGCTAATTAAGACAAGCAGACAGCAGCTAAGGCAGATTGTAATTCTAGCAACAAATGACAGCTTGCCGTTCATTCTTTATTTCTCTGCAGTACTATTTTCATTGACTTTTCTAAAGGTAAATCTTTGTACAGTAACAGAGTGATCACTTGTGCCCCCTTATTTCATTAGCTAACTCCCTGCTGTGGAGGTATATGCAGGACATTATGTTTTAAGTAAATCAAATGATGAAAGAAATAACAGTTTATGGATCATGGTCTGTTTTTATAAAGAAATAATGTTTAATTAGGAGGACACTGGAATTTAAATACATAAAGACTCACCTCCCTTCTAAATATCCTCCCTTCTTTTGTAAAAGAGAATGGGAACTACTCTAACTCACTAAATTTTCACTATTTAATCAAAAGCACTTCTAATTTTTTGTCTTTTCAAGTATTATTCTAGCAAATAATTGAGACTAGCCTAATTGGATTTTCTAAGTGATTGTATATCTTGATAATAAAATACTAGTAGGTAGATTAAAAAAAGCTCTCCAGAACACATTTGGGGAAATGATTAGAATACACATGCAGCATGATTAAAATAAATTAACCCACACATTTATTCAGGCACACAGTCATCCCTCATGATGAGCCCCTGCTTTGCATTGGTTACTGAACTTAGTCTAGGGCCTTCAAGAATGACAGACAAAACCTAATTCTGGCCTTGAAATAGCCTACAATCTATTGAGAAAGGGACATGAAAACAAACGAAAGTCCCAGAGTTAAATTTTAACATGAAGTTGTATATCAAATGCATAAATAAAGGTGCACATGCTTGAAATATCTAGAGGACTCAGAGTAAATTCATAGAAAATGCTACCTAAGTCCTGAAAATTACAGCCTGAGGAGGAATACACCAGACATTCAAGCAGGGGTAAGTGGTTCAGATGATGAGGATATTCTGTACTAAAATAAGGAGGTGTATCAGCACTGCTGATTCAGCCAGGGTGAGATGGTGAGATGGAAGAACAGAGAGTAGGCAAATATGAGGCTGGACAAATAGCAGAAGCCAGATCCTTGAAGGCCTTGAAGGCTTGGCAAATGAGCTAAAATTTCACCTAGCAAATGACAAGGAGTCACAGGTAATGTTTTGGTAAGATCACACTAGGAAAAAGGTAAGTGTAGGAGAGATGTTAGGAGTGGAATTCAGTGAGGAGACGACTCCAACAGCTAAGGGAGAGACCATCGGGTCCTTAATCAAGGCATAGCTCCGGGGGTGGAAAGAGAATACAGTTAAGAAAGATATTGATACAATAAATTTGACAGTGTTTGATTGTTGGATGGATGTGAAGAGAAGAGAAAGAAAATGAAAAAGTAAATATCTTAGAGTTTCAATTTCCAAAATCAATAACCTCCCTATAGTAATTTGAATGACAAAGCCAATCAACAGTCATTATTGATATGTGTTGCAATAATAATGTATGTGTTGCAACCTTGTCAAGGAACACATGTAGTATTATATATCAACATTAAGAATGGTATTTGTAAGCTACCTGGATTACAGGTTTGTTAATTATTAAGATTCATGGCGTATTCACAAGGGAGGGGACATATGTATACCTAATGCCAATTCATGCTGATGTATGGCAGAAACCATCACAGTATTGTAAAGTAATTATCCTCTAATTAAGAAACAAAAAAAAGATGCATGGCATATTGGGAGCACTGGGAAGGAGTTCCAGGATATAGCTGAATTTAAAATTTACCTTGAGGTGTTTGTACTAGATTTTATTATCTTAACCTAAGATTGCTGGAAACTCAATAAATCAATGGTGAATTAACCATTGCCAAACTCTGATGAGTTCAAAAAAGTGAATTCCCACCCTATGGTAATTGTGCCTGGGAAAATAGACATCTGGTCAGAAGATGGGGTGAAATGCCATTTGATTATGGGGTAAAGGACAGTGATAATGTTCACTGAAGGGGACTTTCCCACTCCCAAGGGGATGGATATGTAAAATAATTAATAAAGGGTGAGCAGTAGAGAAAGGGTTTTAGGATGTGGGTTCATATCTGTGTTAGTTGCTCAACTGCGTCTGACTCTTTGCAACTCCATGGACTGTAGTCTGCCAGGCCCCTCTGTCCATTGGATTCTCCAAGGAGTTGGTAGCCATGTCCTTTAGGGAAGATCCTTAAAGCACTACCTGGCTGGCAGTTTGTGGGCATGGGGAAGAGTGGAAGAAAGGTGATGGGAGTTAAAAACAAAACTCTTATCTGTGTGAAGGAAGAGGGTTGGGCTTCCTTCCTTCCTGATGAGATCAGGCTTGGATGTACTATGTGACTTGGTTTCCTGATTGGGTTTATACCAAATAAAGATAAAGTTCTACTGAGCTACTACTAACATTAATACCTTTAACAAGATGTCCCAGACCATTGAAGAAGGAACTACAACTATGGGAGAAATAGTCTTGTATTCAAGTCACTTAGCAGATAAACACTTAGCCCAGGGGTCAGTTAAGGTGCTAAGTCAACCAGAAAAATTCTTATGAATCTCATTCATTGTTCCTTTTTATAGCTCACATATAAAGAAAGTGAAAGTCTAAGCACTGTGATCTTACATAGTGACAAATGACTATGATACTGATAATAATAGGTCTTGCTCCAACTCTAGGGATTTTGCTGATAATCTATTTCTTAATGGGACCATAGGGGGAAAAAAAAGAACAAGGGATATATAAACACTGAGATCTCATGAACTGACTAAAGGGAATGTTGCCAACTTTACAATGCTAGGCTATAATTCTTCCCTTTTCTAACTAGAATCCTCTTAATTTCCTTACTCTGTTCACAGAGCAAATAGCTTATTAATTTCTTTTCCTTTAATAACTAGGACAATGCTTACAATATAAACTTAAATGGAAAAGAAAGAGAATACTCATACAAGGTATAAATATACCAACATTTTTATACAGATCTCATACTGTTTTTTTTAATAAGCCTGCACTATTTATAATTAATTAACTTCATACAATAAAATATCTTACATATAATCTTTTATATTATACAATACTATATAATGAAAATATTTTAAAGATAATGTCAATTTTCCAAAAGGAAAATTGCAAAAAAAAAAAGTCATCAGTCTGCATCCATTTTAAAAGGTCTTTATTTTGATAGCAAATTTTATGTTTATTTCCAAAATACTTTGTGTTCCACGCTCTATTTATAAATATAAAAACATAAATAGCTGGCAGACATTTTTAGGTAAAAAATTTCCAGAAAATGCTCACATAGGGAAATTTATCTTCATTCATTTAAAAAATGTTCTCCTTTAAGCCTTCTGATGAAACTTATATTTTCCAGAAACTCAAATAAAAATATATAAATAAAGAGGCAATTATCTCTTATACTTTCTTTTTTTTTCTTATTTAAGATCTATTTGAAAAGTTATTTCATGACTACAACAAAGAAGAGAGTGTTGGCATTAAAAATTCTTCTGAAGATGTCAATATCTATGGATTATATACAATGCCCAGAATTTTCAATAAATAGGCTAATCATTTTCTCATCAGTGCATTTTTGTTCTATCACTTTTCCATTCCCACTAAATTACTTGTCAGTACAGAAGAAGGGCAGAACTGAGGAATGGACTAGAAAGAAAAAACCCAAACTGCATTCATCCTAACACTCTTGTCTTTTTGATCCATTTTATGAAAATCAATTCTCTCTGAGAGCCCTTACCTTTCTAGACAAGAAATTAATTTACCTTCCTTTGAATTTATCTTTCAATAGTCTACTTAAGTTATTTGAATTTTCAGGGGATGACATGTAGCACCATACAGGAATCACACAGAAATACAGAGTACAAAAGTAAGGCTGGATAATTTTTGTGATTCTGATATATATAAAAAAGGACACTAATTCTTGGACACATCAGTGGAAGTCTTAAAGTATGAAAGTGTTAAGACTGTCATGATACTTATTAATATACTTTACCTAAAACCATTCAACAACATTTTGAATAATGAATAACAAAATCCATCTTGAAATTAAAGAAAGGTAAAAGGAGTTAGAAAGCATATATGGAAAAATATATACATGATTAAAATAATATAAAAGGTAGTATATATTTTAATTTTTAAAAGTAACATTGTCTATTAGGTGCCAAAAGTTTGATTCACCATCTTAAAACTGGGGATAAACTATAATATTTGTAATTAATTCTTAGTTGTATTTTATTTTTAATCTGGATGTACTTCAGAGGAAAAATACCTTCATTTTTAGGTTATGTATTTTCCTCCCAATAAAGTCTCTCAAATATAACTTAAGATAAAACCAAATACTAGAACTAGTCGATCATCTATTTTTATACAAAGGAGTAGAATTCTCCTCATAAGTTTTTTTTTTTTTTAATTAATGTGGATATAAGACATTTTCAAATTCTAGTAGTTTATTTTATTTATTTTCACAGTCTCTGTGAAGAAACTCAGTTTGTACTACTAAATCTTCTTCAAAGGGAAAAGAAATAACAAATTTTCCCTTATTTTGCTACAACATTAAAAACATACTTTGAAGCCCCATTGAAACAATTAATGGGAACACTGCAACTATAATAGAAAAGGCTTTTCCACACATCAGGATAGAGGATGTTTCTGCTTACAAAGTTTCCATTTAGAAAGATACTTTTTAATGACCTAGGAAATACAAATATTGCCAAAGTACTGAGCTATTTTCTAAATTACAGCGGTAACTTTGTCTAAAGAAAATAGATTAATGAGAATTTATCAGACATTTAGAATTTGTTAAATAGTACAGTATAAAATTACTTGGTCCTATAAGATAGCCAGTAGCTACATTTGGCTATTGAGAACCTGAAGTGTGACTAGTCAGAACTAACACATAAAGTGCCAAGTACAAACCAACTTTCAAAGACTTAGTTAAAAAAAAGAATGTAAAATATCTCACTCATAATTTTATATTGACTGTATAAACAATGACATTTTTTGGTATAATGGGTTAAATAAAATAAATTAATAATATTGAAATTCATCTTTTGTGTATGCTTTTTAACATAGCTATAAGAAAATTTGAAATTATGTACCTATATTGCATTAGATTTTCATTGGGAGAACTGGTATAAGCAACTAAAGTTATGTAAGAATGTATCCTTTTATGGTTTATGCATTAATGTAGATTTTAGGTTTAAAACTAAGACTTGAAAATAACAAGTGTGATTACTGGTTAATCTGGAAACTTAAACAGTAAGTTCAGGGGAAAATTTTGTCATTTATATGACATCAGATATCAGAAATCAACATGGTGAAGAGTAACTGTATATTGGTAGTTAAGATTAGAGGATAACTTTCAGGTTAATATCTTCTTTTCAAGTCTCTAATTTATCCTATATATGGCACTAACTAACTAGAGAAATCCCTTACATTGTAGTATTTTAACAGTAGTTGTAATGCTTTTTGAGATACATGGATAAAAGTCTAAATTACCATGTAAAATAGATTTAGATAATTTTTGTTAATAGAATTATTTGCAACTGTGCTTCTGATAGCATGCCTTTAACACTGATAACTAAACCAAAGTTTGGATCCAGAGGATTCATAATTTATGTAATATTACTTTGAATTACACAAACTTATCTTTAAAGTGGGTATTCATACCGTCATAAATCCATCCAGCAAACCTGAATCGGGTTTCGGAGGTGCCTGCAACCGTTCCATGGACCACTTTTCAATGATGGAGGAGACTTGTGTATTTTCTGTATTTAATATTCTGAACCCTGTCATGTTAACACCACTGTATCGATAGGGTTCCACATCAAGAGCAAAGAGGTCCTAAAAGAAAATTTTCATTGTGTTAATATCAAGAGAAAATATTCATAGGCAAGTATAATTGAAATAATCATATATTCTTGCTCCCCTTAGGATAGTTAACACCACAGTGCTTCAAATGATGTTTAATGTCACAAATCACCAAGATTTAAATACACTTATTGTCATGTTTTGTCAGTGTGCATATATATATATATATATATATATATATATACACACACTCTACTTAAACATGTACATATATATATATTATTCCAATTCCATTAATGGAACAATAGGCTTTTCTACAAACTTTCTGTAAAGTTTGCATAAGCTTTCTTCTCTATGTTAGGGATAGCTTGCCCTTAAATTTTATGCATTTGTGTTTTGCATTTAACTGACTATAAGTATGCAGAGTACATCATGAGAAACTCTGGGCTGGAGGAAGCACAAGCTGGAATCAAGATTGCCAGGAGAAATGTCAATGACCTCAAATATGCAGATGACAACACCCTTATGGCAGAAAGTGAAGAAGAACTAAAGAGCCTCTTGATGAAAGTGAAAGAGGAGAGTGAAAAAGTTGGCTTAAAGCTCAACATTCAGAAAACTAAGATCATGGCATCTGGTCCCATCACTTCATGGGAAATAGATGGGGAAACAGTGGAAACAGTGGCTGACTTTATTTTTCTGGGCTCCAAAATCACTGCAGATGGTGATTGCAGCCATGAAATTAAAAGACGCTTACTCCTTGGAAGGAAAGTTATGACCAACCTAGATAGCATATTCAAAAGCAGACATTACTGTGTCAACAAAGGTCTGTCTAGTCAAGGCTATGGTTTTCCCGTGGTCATGTATAGATGTGTGAGTTGGACTATAAAGAAAGCTGAATGCCGAAGAATTGAGGCTTTTGAACTGTGGTGTTGGAGAAGACTCTTGAGAATCCCTTGGACTGCAAGGAGATCGAACCAGTCCATCCTAAAGGAGATCAGTCCTGGGTGTTCATTGGTAGGGCTGATTTTGAATCTGAAACTCCAATACTTTGGCCACCTGATGCATTTGAAAAGACCCTGCTGCTGGGAAAGATTGAGGGCAGGAGGAGAAAGGGACAACAGAGGATGAGATAGTTGGATGGCATCACCGACTCAATGGACATGGGTTTGGGTGGACTCTGGGAGTTTGTGATGGACAGTGAGGCTTGGTGTGCTGCAGTTCATGGGGTTGCAAAGAGTCGGACACGACTGAGCGACTTAACTGAACTGAACTGACTATAAGTGTATTTCCATAACTTGCTTCTTTGATGATTGTCATTTTTGTGTTATTTGCCTTGCCTTTTATTTTTAAGAAATAAGTTATGATATATGGCTTCTAGCTTATTATATCAAAGCTGAGGGAAAAAAGTCACCAAAACTGGGCTTATCGGTTAGAGAACTCTGATAGTTCCACTCTACTCAGCAACTGCCCTACAAATAACCCTTTAGATTGTGGTTGTCCTTTCCACTCTCTATACAGTGAATGCTCTGGATCTGCCCTTTGGGTTCCCCAGGAGATAGAAGGTTAAAGCTGTCAGGGCAGTCAGATGTACTGGGAGAACATTCAAGATGTGGGACTTCTGCCCTCTTTGAGTTAGCATTAGTCATCCTTAGATATTGAGGACAACAATATCAATAATGAGAACCACTGAGAATTAGGCAGGGCAAGATCAATGCCATCAGGCCTGGGCTGGGCATAGCTTGCCTTAGATCCAGACAACTGTACAGACTAGATGAAGTTAAGTGAAGTGAAAGTTGCTCAGTTGTATCTGACTCTTTGCAATCCCATAGACTATACAGTCCACAGAAGTCTTCAGGCCAGAATACTGCAGTTGGTAGCCTTTCCCTTCTCCAGGGGATTTTCCCAACCCTGGTCTTCCACATTGCGGGTGGATTCTTTACCAGCTGAGCCACAAAGGAAGCCCTAGACTAGATATAGGAACTAAATTCACTGAAGAGAAGCTGACACTAGCCTGAGTTCTGCTGTGTGCTGTGAAAAAAATAAGGAACTTTCAGGTTTTTAATATTCAAAGTTTGCAGTCTAGCCAAGGAGAGTCTCTCTCTCTTTGGCTATATATACGGCTATATGTATGGCTATATATATAGACACACACATAGCAATGCAATATATGCTAAGGGACAAAAGAGCACAAGTGCAAGCAGTCAGAAGCAAGACAAATGATTTTCAATCAATTTTTATAGTCAGGAACAGCTTCATAGAGCAGATGGGATCTGAGCTGCCATTAAAGAATGGCCATGCTTTTGATAGGCAAAAGGAGACCAAATGTCAATAGAGACACAAAAATTAGAAAATATAAAAATTACTCAGGAGACTAAACCATTTTTGTCCATAAGAGAATTCATAAAGGAGAACAGCAACAAAAGAAAGTAGGGAAGTTAGGTTAGATTCAAACTATAAAAGGCCTTCAATTATAAGCTAATGAGTTCTATATATACTAGTTTTTTTTTTACCCATTTTTTTTTTCCTTTTTAAGAGATACTTTTGATTTCCCAAAATCTTATGATTATGGTATAACTGAGTTGCAAAGCATTGAAATATAATTTGCTGACAAGTGAAGGCTCCTACTCATTCTCCATCAGCCCATGACTAAGTTTCCCATGGGCTGCAAAAAGCCACCTGGTAAGAAGTAATAAAGAGATACAGCAGAGTTAACCTTAGTATTTACCGGTAAAATACAACCTACTGTGTGAAGCATCTTTATTGGAGAAGAATTGTTTTTATAAGAAGCTACTGTGATCAACTAAATTTTAATAATTTGTTCTGATAAATTTAAGACTCCTAAAAGCAAGAAGATCAACTGGAAAACTTTTGAGTTAACAATGAAAGAGCATTGGTGATATTGGTGATTGCAAGAAGAAGATGCATACTAGTGACATTACCCTAAGCCTGGCATGCTGCAGCCCATGGGGTAGCAAAGAGTCTAACATGACCGAGTGGCTGAACTGAACTGAACTGAGAGACACTACAGAGGAAAAATCAGTAGAATTTGTTGGGGATACAGGAGTCAAAGATAATATAAGTTTTGAGAATTCAGAAGATGAGTCAATTGAGAGGACAATGCATTAAGGTTTAAATAACTTGAAATTATATTAAAGCCACAACAATTAGGAATGCTCTGCAATGCAGCAATATACAACAATTTGGGAATGTTACAGATGGGCATTTAGATCTCAGCTGAACAAAGGTAATGATTAAATCTATAAAAACATACCACTTTTGAAGAAAATAATTGAAGAAGATAAAAGAAAATAAGATACAGGCCCAAACTTGGAATACTCTCGTACTGGGAGGCGGGCAGGAGAGAACTAGGGACAGAGACAGACACCAGTTTCACAGTGAATGGAAAACCAGGTAATGTGTTGGTAAGAAATAGAGCTAAGAGTAAGTAGGTTTGATAAAAACCAAAAGTCAGGTTTGCATGCATAATAAGAAAAAACTGTGTAGTGAGTATTAAAGACAAAAGATAAAGGTAATATTCAATTTGCTATGTGCAAATTAGCTCATATATACTTAAAAAATCCAACTTAACATATGCAAAAACAAAGTAGAAATTTAATCTACTAAAGGAGCAGCTTAAATAAATGTGATTTTTGTTAAGTCAATAGAGCTAACAACATAAGAATTTATGCTTTTCTAAAACATTGATTTCTCAGCAAACTAATCTTAAAATCCATGATGTCCTGAAAGTCTTCTAAGCAATATAAAAATAAGACACATTATTTTGAATTGATATCTGAAATTATATTATTTTAAAATCATCAGCTTCCCACCAAGAATCATTAGTTATCTGTGATGATAATTCCTCTTGGGTTTTATCAAAATAAAATAAATTCTAACTATAAAAGTGCTGCCATTATATTACTTCTTCCCACTCAAAACCCATTTTTCAGCCTGAAATTCATTATAAGAAACTTTAGAATATTATGTTTATATTTTTCAAAAATTACTTACCAGTGTGGTAAAGATATAATGGTAGTATTCTGTCATCATTCCCATAGCTAATGCCTAAGAAGTAAAAAATTAAATATTAAAATATTAACATTGAAGGTACATATTACATGAAATACATTATGTCAATAAGACAAATGAGAAGAAAATAGTTAATATATAATGAAGAATCAGTGTATAATATTCAGGTTACATTAAAATTGGGTCAAATTAAGTCTTTTTTCCATAGTTAAAGAAGATTAGTGGTTAGGAAGAAATTTCTGAACTAGTTCTCTTGATAGAAAAGCTATTATTTGAATATTTGCAATTGTAAGGCTTATAGCTTTACATATTAAAAGAGGCATTAAATTTGAAACAAAACCTGAAATTAGCACGTCCTAGTTCATTATGTTTGTAATGTCCCTACTACAAATATCATAATAAGGAACACATTTTATTTTGTTGAAAAGTGTTACTCGGTAAGGAAAAGAGTGTTTCAAAGTACAATACCAACAGAATTTTTTTTTTAGCATTTTAGACATTTTCTTAGTATTAATGAAACAAAGGTAAATCACCACTGTACAGATAAAGTGGGTTTTTTTTGCTTTTAATTAATAGAACAATTGAAATTTACTATATTTTATTTCACACTTCTACAGCCCTTGTCAATTTTAGGCCATCATTCCTAAAACAAGGGCTTCTGGAGTAGAACTTCCAGTCATAAGCGTCAATTTCCTCTCTGAAAATAGAGAATGCATTTGAAATAGCTGTTTTATCAGTGAACAGTATTTGGTGATGATAGTTGAAAAATGATGCCTTTTTGAGCTGAATGAAGAGCTCTTAGTAAACAAGTATTCTCAGGTGCATCTAACACTCTTCTACAAACAACTAACTACTCAAATTGGTTTACTAAGTGGCTGCCCTAGCTACATCCTCTGCATTCCATGTTCATAGGTGCGTATTAACCAATTAGGTCTAATAAAATTTGTGTTTCTACAAATTAATATCTATCAGTCAAGAAAAGATAGATGCTTTTCAAAAATTTTGGGGGACATATAAAATCTACTTTTTAAAAAGGGAGAAACATTTGTTAGTGAAAGTTGGCATCAAAGAATTTAGCAGAGGAAAGGAACTTAGAAAGTGTGATATTGTGATTTATAATAAGAAAATATGTATTTAGTCTTCATTCCCACTTCTGGCACAGAGCTCCAGAAACTCTTGGAATTTCCCAAATGATAAAAGCAATGGGAACAACTTTTGTTATTATAGTTGGTCTCTTTTCTTCATTTCCTGAAATTACTTCAGAGCCATAAAAGTGAAATGAATGCCTTGTTATTTTTGACAAGCACATTTAAATCACAACTGAGTTTATGTGAAAAGAGGTGATTTGGGGAAATCCCCTAAAGATTGCAGGTGCAGGAGGGGGTTGCTTATTGTCAGGAAAGCAACCTTGTTAAAGGAAAGTAGGAACTTTCAGTCCTGTCCCCCTCTACCCCCTTAACTCTTGGAAGGGAAGAGGGGCTGGAGATAGAGTTCAATCACCTCAAGGCAATGATTCAATCAGTCATGCCTATGTACTGAAGAAGTGAAGTCGCTCAGTCGTGTCCGACTCTTTGCGACCCCATGCACTGTAGCCTACTACTGCTCTCCATCCATGGGATTTTCCAGGCAAGAGTACTGGAGTGGGTTGCCATTTCCTTCTCCAGAGGATTTCCTGACCCAGGGATCGAACCCAGGTCTCCCACACTATACGCAGACGCGTTACCGTCTGAGCCACCAGGGAAGTCTCAGGAATGCCTATGTACTGAAGCCTCCATAAAAACCTAAAGGAGAGGATCTGGAGAGCTTCCAAATTGAAGAACATGTGACTATGCAAGGAGAGTAGATTTTTCAGATGTGGCATGGAAGCTCCTTTTCCTCTCCCCATATTTTGACCTATGCACCTTTTCTATCTGCTTGTTACTGAGTTATATCCTTTCATAATAAACTGGGAATCTGGTAAGAAAAATGTTTCTGTGAGCTGCTCTAGCAAGTTAAAAAAACCTGCTGCTGCTGCTGCTAATTCGCTTCAGTCGTGTCCGACTCTGTGCGACCCCATAGACGGAAGCCCACGAGGCTCCCCCGTCCCTGGGATTCTCCAGGCAAGAACACTGGAGTGGGTTGCCATTTCCTTCTCCAATGCATGAAAGTGAAAAGTGAAAGGGAAGTCGCTCAGTCATATCCGACTCTTAGCGACCCCATGGACTGCAGCCTACCAGGCTCCTCCATCCATGGGATTTTCTAGGCAAGAGTACTGGAGTAGGGTGCCATTGCCTTCTCCTAAACAAACCTAAGAAGGGGATTTTAGAAATGTCCAATCTATAGCCAATGGGTCAGAAGCATAGGTGATAACCTGGATCTGTGGTTGGCATCCGAGGTGGTGGGGGAGCGGGGAGAAAGACGGTCTTATGTTAATAGAACTAAGCCCTTAACCTGTGGAGGCTGATGCTATCTCTGGATAGACAATGTCAAAGTTGAGTTGGATTGTAGGACAATGAGTTTGTGGTGTGGGGAACACCCTCCTCTACCCTCCACAAGCACAGCTGAATTGGATGTACAGCCTTTAGGAAACAAATAATGTTTCCTGAATTGATCACAATAAACTGTGGAAAATTCTGAAAGAGATAGGAATACCAGACCACCTGACCTGCCTCTTGAGAAATTTGTATGCAGGTCAGGAAGCAACAGTTAGAACTGGACATGGAACAACAGACTGGTTCCAAATAGGTAAAGGAGTGTTAAGGCTGTATATTGTTACCCTGTTTATTTAACTTCTATGCAGAGTACATCATGAGAAACGCTGGACTGGAAGAAACACAAGCTGGAATCAAGATTGCTGGGAGAAATATCAATAACCTCAGATATGCAGATGACACCACCCTTATGGCAGAAAGTGAAGAGGAACTCAAAAGCCTCTTGATGAAAGTGAAAGTGGAGAGTGAAAAAGTTGGCTTAAAGCTCAACATTCAGAAAACGAAGATCATGGCATCTGGTCCCATCACTTCATGGGAAATAGATGGGGAAACAGTGGAAACAGTGTCAGACTTTATTTTTTGGGGCTCCAAAATCACTGCAGATGGTGACTGTAGACATGAAATTAAAAGACACTTACTCCTTGGAAGGAAAGTTATGACCAACCTAGACAGCATATTCAAAAGCAGAGACATTACTTTGCCAACAAAGGTTCGTCTAGTCAAGGCTATGGTTTTTCCTGTGGTCATGTATGGATGTGAGAGTTGGACTGTGAAGAAGGCTGAGCGCCGAAGTTTGATGCTTTTGAACTGTGGTTTTGGAGAAGACTCTTGAGAGACTCTTGAGAGTCTCAGTCCATTCTGAAGGAGATCAGCCCTGGGATTTCTTTGGAAGGAATGATGCTAAAGCTGAAACTCCAGTCCTTTGGCCACCTCATGCGAAGAGTTGACTCACTGGAAAAGACTCTGATGCTGGGAGGGATTGGGGGCAAGAGGAGAAGGGGACGACAGAGGATGAGATGGCTGGATGGCATCACTGACTCAATGGACGTGCGTTTGAGTGAACTCCGGGAGTTGGTGATGGACAGGGAGGCCTGGCGTGCTGCGATTCATGGGGTCCCAAAGAGTCGGACACGACTGAGCGACTGATCTGATCTGATCTGATATGAGCCAAAAATAAACAATTATATGAGCCAATAACACTGATAAAGTTTGCATTTAAGCAAAATGAGAGAAAATGTTTATAAATAAAAATTTACAAGATTATCTTTGTAGAAGGTATTCATTGTTCCTGATGGATATGCAGTAAAAGTTTCTCAACTTCAGAACTACTCAGTGACAGCTCAGCATCACCCATGTCAATATTTTTTACTTTATGAATTCAATAGTCATAGAAATATATAGAGAGATATATGAAAGAAATAGCAATTCAGATGTATAACTATAAATAACAGTTACATAATGCCTAAAAAGTGTTAGGTACTATTCTAAGCACACTGCACATTTTAATCAATTTAAGCTTCATTAAAAAACCTATGAAGTAGCTCCTATTATCATACTTATTTTACGGGTGAAGAAACTAAGACATAATAAGAATGAATAAATTAGCCAACAAATTGAGAGAGCATGTAAAGATGAACTCCAGGTCTTTAACTCCTGGAGCTGGTATATGCGGTGTAATCTATGCCTTTTATAAAGTAGTATATTTTATATTCCCAAAGATATAGATTCATTTTACAATCTATACATTCTAAAATTTTGGCTGTTTCCTCCTTGATAATTTGAAAACCTGGGAATCTCAGGCCAATATTGGAAATTGTGTTTTGGAGGACAGTGGGATACAGTTAAGGAGACAGTGTTCTGCACCGGCTGGAGGTTTCTTCCTCGTCTTCTTGAGAAGAAAACTGTAAGGAATAACTGAGGACTGTGTGTGCCTTTCATTGATCTCCCTTAAGTCTTTGATACTGAAAACAAGAGTCAGTTATGGACTTTGAACTGAGATCTAAGTAGAGAAGTTTAGCTATAACATGAACAAAAGTGAACAACTGGGATACTCTCTCGGAAGGTGAGCTAGTAATTTCCAATGGGAATTTAAAAAGAACTTGCACTCTATCTTCTTTTATTTAAAGCCTTTAGGTCTTGTTAGTACTATATTTGAATGAACTATATGCACACTTCAGATCTCATGAAAAAGAATAAAATCATCTTCTTCTTATGGATAAATAAGAGAGACCACAATAGAAAATTGTTTGTGCCATGTCACCCTCTTGGAAAGAAACACCACAGATTAACTTTTCCAAAATAAAAATATTGTTAGAATTCCCCAACATTTAACTGATGTAGTGTTAACAATATCATATGACAAATTAACACACACAGTTATTCAGGCACACAATTTGCAGCCAGTTTATCCTTCACGTTATATCTGGACATTAGTGTCATCATTGTTTAGTTGCTCAACCATGTCCGACTCTTTGTGACCTTATGGACTGTGGCCCTCCAGGCTTCCTCTGTCTGTGGGATTTCCCAGGCAAGTATACTAGAATGGGTTGCCATTTCCTTTTCCAGGGGTCTTCCTGACCCAGGGATAGAACCCATGTCTCCTGCTTGGCAGGCAGATTCTTTCCCACTAAGTCACCTGGGAAGCCCATGAGTTACATAGCTTAAGGTTAACAATTGCAGTGGTAGACTTTATACATCTTTCTTGAAATTTTATTTTATTTTACTTCTTGCTGCTGCAGCAGTTTCTTTGCTCCCGCTTTTACATTTTCCAGGCTAAAAAATTTGATTTCACATTCTCTGATATAGACTTCAAAGTTCTGGGTTGCTATTTCTTTCTGTGATAGAATGTCCTCCTGAGATTTTACTGCACATCATCTTGGCCCTACCATAGAGGATTCTCTTTGGCAAATCTGAGAAGAGTGGAATCTCTTGCTATTAACGCATGTATAACAATGAGTGCCCTGAATCTGCCTCAGAGGAAATCTAGCCAGGCCCAGGCTTCACTCACTTTTAAAGCTTTAAGCCAGGAAAACTTCAAATTCAAAGTTGCTCCAAATTTAGTAAGAGCTATGTTAGTTTAAATTAAACAAACAAAAATCTCTTTGTATGGATATTCCTAATATTTGTTCTTGGAGTAAACCAGACAAGCTGAAAGTTCCATTTATGCCTGTTATTCAACTCTTAAACCATTTATTTGGAGTTTCGTCATTAGCCAGTGTTGAGGAATCTCAGAACAATTTCATAAGTCATAAAGTGAAGTCCTATTAAATGTACTGCTACATTTACAAAAAAATAAGCTATTTACTTTATTTTTGAATTGGTTTCTGGACTAACTGAGATCCATATATGAGACAAATGCTTTCTGGGACAAGGTAAGTTTTTAAAAATAACCTCACCATATGTGATCTGCCAGTGTTATAGAATCGAAAAGCATGCTTTCTATGTGAAAGTGTTATTCTGACTTCAACTTAACTTTCATATTCTCATTTTACTTTTGTTCTGATTTTTCACCTACTAATCTTGTTAAAATTACATAATTTTACTGTTTAATATATTTTGAATACAACTTTAATTTTGTTTTCATTTTCCAAAATAGCAGGTTACACATCAGAAAGCAAATATAAAATAATGGATAAATCAATAAAAGAAAGAATGGAAATTCTGTTAAAAAGTGATGGATATTCTCACCTTTCAAACACCAAAATAAGTCAGAGTTAATTACTCTAGAGAAAAGACAATTGATCATCATAGATACTTGTTGGAAGTCTAGAGAAAGCATACTATCTGTCACTGACAAATAGTACAGTGCTACCCACTCCAGGCATAAAGGAAAGGTATTCTTTCCAAGTCTGTGTATTATGAACATGATCAAGATTTTTTATTAAATGAAAAATAAATTCCAACTCTAAATTCCAGTGCTAACTTTATTATATCATTTTATTCCAAAAATCCCAACCAAACAACCACAACCATGCTTACATTCTTTATTACTCAAATATAACACTAGAGCAATTTTCCAAATTCAATTAAATATTTTATTATAGTGAAATCAACATCCATATTGGAAGATTGGACAAACATCTGCTTAATAAACTAACCATGTTATAACAGGCATTTACTATTGGTAGTTATATTTTATGAGATATAATTTGACATCTGAATCTGCATAACCTTCTAGTAGAGATATTCTATCCTAAATTTTATCAAGGCAGTTGACTTATTTCCGGTGCCACCATGTATAAAAGAGCTTAAAAACAAAGTCCAAAGACATGTGTTCAAATTCAGATTCTACTAGATAGTACAGCTTAGTACTAGCTATTTAACCCCCTACATCAATCCCCTTATATATGAGCTAATAATAACTATTTTTCAGTGGACTGTAAGGTTTGAATAGTGTTGAAGTCATAGTAAGAGGTTTTTACTGCTATGAATTGTTTCCTTTAGTTGATTTAGTATTATCTTTTTAGGTAGGCAATGCTTTATTCTGGAAAGAATAGTTCTTAACATCACTAAGGAGAAATATAAATCCCTCTGCTATACACTTGCTAATGGAATTAGTAAGTTACTTAACCTTTATGAGACTCAGGTTCTTCATCTGTAAAGTGGAACTAGTCACCATCTTTACAGATCACTTGTTTTTTTTTTTTTTTTTACATAATTATTTGATTATTTTCAGCATAATCATTATATAATCACTTTTTACATAAGCCTTTGATTATGATGATGATTAAATAAGATCAAATGCGTAAGGCATCTCAGCATAGCATACATGTCAGGTAAAGAACAATGTTTTTTCTCTTATTTTTGCTTTGAAGTTTATTCCCTCATTTCAGCACAAAATAGAAATATCTATTGCTTTAATCAATATTCACAATAACAAACAGTATTTTAGCCATTTGAAACTAATCTCAGAATTTCAATCTGCTTTGAAGATCATCACTATCTATATTACTTTCCTTTAAGACAATTACTTAAAAGCATTTGTCAGATTTTTTTATCAGAAAATTTATATCAAAGTGACTTCTCTGACTTTTTTATAAACTGACCATGTAACAGTAACAACTTCATTTAAAAATCAAAAACCAGGGGACTTCTCTGGCAGCTCAGGGGTTAAGACTCTGTGCTTCCACCTCAGGTGGCACAGGTTCAACCCCTGTTTGGGGAATTTTCAAATGCCATGCAATGTGGACAAGAACAAACAAACAAAAAACATACTTCAAACTCAAATGTAATAAAGAAATTAACTTAAATAATTTAGCAATTACCTGTTTCAAAATGCCTGCTGCCATTTCATGGCTACAGTCAAAGATGACATGGAATTCCTTGCCTCTTTTCATCTCTTTCAGTAAGGGTTTTGCATCCTTTGTATCAGCAGGTAGTTGACGGATCTTAAGTCGAAGATTGTATCTTGATGGAGCTTTGATGAGCTCCTGCAAGCGAATGAGACCTTTAATGAAAAAAAAAAAAAAAAGAATGTTAGAGAAAAATCACAGTGGATCACAGAAATCACAAAACACACTACAGTGATGATTTTCTTGACCATGTACATTTCATGACGTGGCCACTGAAATTCCTGCTTCAGAATTCCTAATTGCCAGTTGTTTTTGTTAATGCATCATGTGCTCAGTCATGTCTGACTCTTTGTGACCCTATGGACTCTGCAGACTCCTTTGTCCATGAGATTTCCCAGGCAAGAATACTGGAGTGGGTTGTCATTTCCTCCTCCAAAGGATCTTCCTGATCCAAGGATCAAACCTGCTTGTCCTGATGCTCCTGCATTGCAGATTCTTTACCCTCTGAGCCATCAGGGAAGCCCCATTTTTGTTAATATTACTTCTCAAAATCTTAGGGTATATCTTAAAGAATGAAAGACATACATGACTATTAGTTAAATGTAAACAATTTAAATACACAAAAGACTATAGAATAAAATGGTCTCTCTTTGTACCCTAATTCTACTCCCAGTGGGTTGTCATGGTTCATGGCTTAAAATATTATCTTCCATATATTTCTTATGTATTTGCATATATATATATAGAGAGAGAGGGCTTTATTTTACATTAATAGTTGTTTTGTGAGAATGTGTTACAGGTTATTATGTCAGTGACTACTGTTCTATTTTGTCTAATTAATTAAACACTGTTTTTTAGTAGATATACTTAATGCAGTTATTCTCTGTTATTAAAAACTTCGATGGCTTCTTTTTTATTTATTTATTTTTTTACAAGTAATGGTCTAGTAATTTGGTGTATATGTATAACTTTGTTTAGAAACAGGAATAAAAAGTATCTTATTATGACTTCCCTGGTGGCTCAGACAGTAAATCATCTGCATGTAATGCGGGAGACCCGGGTTCCATCCCTGGGTCGGGAAGATCCCCTGGAGAAGGAAATGGCACCCCACTCCAGTACTCTTGCCTGGAAAATCCCATGGATGCAGGAGCATGGTAGGCTACAGTTCATGGGGTCACAAAGAGTCAGACATGCCTGAGAGACTTCACTTTCTATTATGACAAAAATATACTGTATATTAAAATAATGTAAGAGATATAAAGAATAAAATCTAAATTTTGGAATTTTTTCATTCAGTTTTTAATTAAATAATACATCCTCTTAGATATACAATGCTATATACATGTTAACATGTTTCAACATAGTTAATAAAATTAATATGACTAATTTTAAGTATTTTCATCCTTAGGACATGAAAGATAAAAAATATATAAATTCATAAATATACCTAATAACTTTTGATTTTAAAGTATTATCCCATAAAATTTACTTTATTGTAAGTTAGTTTAGAATTTTGATATTTAAAATTCTGCAAATAATATTTGCATAAATTACACAATATAATTATCTTGTTTTACAAGTTTAAGTATTTACTAACAATAGTAAAATAAATACTATATAATTAATTGACATCAAATGTACCCACTGAACATAATATAATTCAGTGTAGGGAATCATGTATGTAACGAGTACAGGTGTTAACACTGAATTGTACAAAGGTGAAAACGAATATTTGAGTTTATAACACGTGCTTAATTGTATTAGTGTTTATTAGTGGACTTATAAAATTCTCTAAAATGTGTATAAAAATGCTATGCATTTCTTTGCACATAAGGTTACTTCACAACTAAGTTATAATACAAATTTAAAGGATAGTAATATTGTTTTGGATTTCCCAGGTGGGATAGTGGTAAAGAATCCACTTGCCAGTGCAAGAGATGCAAGAGACACGAGTTTGATCCCTGGGTCAGGAAGATCCTCTGGAATAGAAAATGACAACCCACACCAGTATTCTTGCCTGGAAAATTCGATGGACAGAAGAGCCTGGTGGGCTACGGTCCATGGGGCAGAAAAGAATCAGACACAATTGAGCGACTGAGCACACACACACAGAGTAACATTGTTTAACAACTTTTTATAAATAGAATAGACTTGCTCTAAGGCAGTGACTTCCAAACTTTGGAATGAATGACAGTAATCTGTGAAGCTGAGTACAATCTAAATAACAAAGTCAGAATCTTCAGGGGATACAACTCATGCATGAGGATTTTTAATAATTGCTCCAGATGATTTTCTTGGTTATCAAAGAGTGTGGTCAATTTCCAAAGTTAGATCCAATTTTTGGTGTCTTTTGAGAGCCACCCTTTGAACCACTTTGGCAGAGCAATTTAATAGAATATAAGTATTTTATATTAACTAGTAGCATAAGACAATAAAATAATTTAAAAATGATTTCCAACTAGGCAGAATGAGTTAGAAAACTATAAATACAACTGAGTGTAGGAATAAGAGAGAGAAAGAAAAAAAATTCATTCCTCATGCATCAAATAAATGTTTATTGGATTACTTCTAAAATATTCTTAGTTCTACATTTCTATTATTCTCGTTATTTATATAAACACAGACAGATCTAATACCAACATTAGGTGAATAAAGAAAAGAAAGCTACCCTTCGCTAACTTATCTCACAAGATTTTGAGTGAGTCAAATGTAAATTTGGGATATTTAGTCTATCAGAGTAGGAATACCCTGAGAGTTGAGTGTGAATCTCAGTTCAAAAAATCTATATGTGAATCTTTATGCAAGATATCCGAGATTTGTTTTGCCTTCCTCTTCTCTACTAGAGGGTAAAACCATATAACCTATATCAATATATAAATTAATACATAAAACACCAAAGGGGAACTGGCTTATATTAGACTTTCAATAAGTAGTGGGTTTTTATTATTGTTATCTGGGCTAAGAAGGAAAGAATATAGTTATTTTTTAAATGTGCTGGTTACTAATCTATTCTTAGAAGTTATTTTGACACTGATATAGACTGAAAACCTAACAACATCAAAATATCAATCAAAATGTTGAGATAAACTCATTATCAAAGAAAAAGCAGCTATACAGTTAGAGATTAGCTCAACAGTTCTGAATTGAAAAAGCTCAACTGACTTGGAAGTAGAAATTTTCAGAAGTATTAAATCCACAAATAGCATCTGTAGGGCTCACCTTAAGTATAAATAGTGCCAACTATTTTCAAGTGTCTTGAGAACTCATGTGGCTAGGCCACTGAGCCACCAGGTACAATGAATGTTTACTTCTCTTCACACATATACATCCTTGCTAGCATGAATGTAACAGATTTCAGTTTGCCAGCTTCCCTGAAGAATAATATTCAAGAGATAATTTTTTTAAAAAAATAGCTGTTGCTAGTAGGACTTGCCATCTCCTTCTTAAATTCAAGAGAATTATTGTCTTCATTTATATATACAACATGTATTTACTGCATGTCTACTATGTGCAAGACATTGTTTCATGGATAAATATAATGATTAGATTAATAGTATTTATTCAGTCTTTAACCACATGACATACAGTTTGAGATACAGTTGAGATACAGAGATTTAACCACATGAGATACAATTCTATAATGCTTTTCACAATCAGTTTTTGGAATAAAAATGGTTCAACATTTTAATCAAAGAGAAGAAATCCAGAGAGTCGTCTGAATACTGAAAGAAGAATCGCGATTTTTAAATTTCGGCTTTCCATCATCTCCTGCATAGGTGCATAGAGATCTCTCTTGGCTTCTAAGATTTCATTACTCTGCCCAGTGCTATTGTTTCTCTTTTATCCATATCTCCATTCTAGATCCTCTGCCTTCCTTACTATTTGACATTTAGGTACAAACTCCTCTGTGAATTCTATTATTCAGAACACCTTGAAAGAATAAGAGAGTTGACAAAATGGGAGATGTATTCAAGACATCTGAAGAGTGGATTTTTACTCGGGAACTTAATATGAATTATTTGATGGCATCCCTCTAAGTTAATATACGTAGATGAGCTTTTTATTGAAAGGAAAAGGGGCTTAAACAATAGGAATGTCTTTTAATTAAAATACTGGTCATGTATTTTCTGCTGTGGATCCCTATTGATCTTCCTACCTCCACCAGCATTCCTATGCAACATATCACAGTCTAAAACTGCCAATTTCAGAAAGGATTACCTTAATCAATCCATCATACACAAGTCAATACTATTTTGTTGTAAAACAAAAGAGTTCCCTATTTAGGAAAAAAGTAAGCTCTTCAAAATAATTGGGATAGTTTATACGTGATAAGACAGCACAGTAATGCTCAAAATTCTCCAATCCAGGCTTCAACAGTACATGAACTGAAAAGTTCCAGATGCTCAAGCTGGATTTAGAAAAGGCAGAGGAACCAGGGATCAAATCGCCAACCTCTGCTGAATCATCGAAAAAGCAAGAGAGTTCCAGAAAAGCATCTACTTCTGCTTTATTGACTACACCAAAACCTTTGACTCTGTGGATCACAATAAACTGCGGAAAATTCTTAAGGAGAAGGGAATACCAGACCACCTTACCTGCCTCCTGAGAAATCTGTACGCAGGTCAGGAAGCAACAGTTAGTACTGGACATGGAAAAAACAGACTGGTTCCAAATAGAAAAAGGAGTACGTCAAGCCTGTATATTGTCACCCTGCTTATTTAACTTATATGCAGAGTACATCATGAGAAACGCTGGGCTGGATGAATCACAAGTTGGAATCAAGATTGCTGGGAGAAATATCAATAACCTCAGATATGCAGATGATATCACCCTTATGGCAGAAAGTGAAGAAGAACTAAACAGCCTCTTGATGAAAGTGAAAGAAGAGAGTGGAAAAGCTGGCTTAAAACCCAGCATTCAGAAAACAAAGATCATCGCATCAGGTCCCATCACTTCATGGCAAATAGATGGGGAAACAATGGAAACAGTGAGAGACTTTATATTTCTGGGCTCCAAAATCACTGCAGATGGTGACTGCAGCCATGAAATTAAAAGACGCTTACTCCTTGGAAGGAAAGCTATGACCAATGTAGACAGCATACTAAAAAGCAGAGATATTATTTTGCCAACAAAGGTCCATCTAATCAAAGCTATGGTTTTTCCAGTAGTCATGCATAGATGTGAGAGATGGACCATAAAGAAAGCCGAGAACCAAAGAATTGATGCTTTTGAACAGTGGTGTTGGAGAAGACTCTTGAGAATCCTTTGGACTGCAAGGAGATCCAACCAGTCCATCCTAAAGGAAATCACTCCTGAATATTCATTGGAAGAACTGATGCTGAAGCTGAAGCTCCAGTACTTTGGCCACCTGATGTGAAGAACTGACTCCTTAGAAAAGACCCTGATGTTGGGAAAAATTGAAGGCAGGAGGAGAAGGGGACGACAGAGGATGAGACGGTTAGATGGCATCACCAACTCAATCAACATAAGTTTGAGTAAGCTCTGGGAGTTGGTGATGGACTGAGAATCCTGGCATGCTGCAATCCATAGGGTCGCAAAGAGCTGGACATGACTTGAGTGACTGAACTGAACTGATATGTGGTCCTGGCTTCCCGTGTGGCTCAGTGGTAAAGAACTGCCTGCCAAGCATGAGATGTGAGTTCAATCCCTGGATTGGAAGTATCCCTGGCAACCCACTCCAGTATTCCTTCCTGGGAAATCCCATGGACAGAGGAGGCTGGTGGGCTACAGTCCATGGGGTCACAAAGAGTCAGACAGGACTTATTGACTAAACAACAACATATGTGATCCTGGCCTAGGGTGCTCTGTTCAGAAGAGAAATAAAAGGGCCCAGCTACTAGATAAAATAAAAGGGCAAAATCTACTTTGTTTAAAATATGGTTAACACAAATAATTTCCAAACAACAGTTTTCATAAATGTAGTTTACTTTAACAAATTTGGCACCTGGTTCAGTTATTTTATGGGAGGGTAGAATTGCAACGCTTTAAAACAGTCTTTTAATTAAAATATCCCCTTTTCCCTAATGTAATTAGTTGATGTAATGATAATAAAATAGAAACAATTTGCACAGATGGGTTCCTGAAAATCTTCTAACAAAGAAGAGCACCACATTGCAATTATCCCTTTATTTTGGTAGATGAGTAACATTCTATCCCCTCTAATTCCTTCACTGAGAGTACATTTTTTAAAGCTTTTTCTACTTTCAGCTATTTCACAGTACTTAAAATCAAGGTTTATCTTAAGCTTACAGGGGACAGAGGTTTGAGATGCTCTTTTCAGAAGTTGCCATCAATTTAATTCTTAAGGAGAATCCAGAAGGAGCATTTATGCACACTCCAGCTGGCACTTGCTTCTAATGACATCAATCACATCCCTTCCCTGCAGGTCCAGCCTCCCTCAGCCCCAGGAAGGGAGTCCCAAGTTTCCGCCTGGACTGACGTATCCATTTCAGTAGCCACACAGACTAGAGCTTTGCCACCTGGCTTATTCATCACGCCTATTTATCATCTCAGTGAATGTGGTCTGTGTATAGGCCAGACTCCCCTCACCCAAAATGCACTGCATAGAAATGATTCATCTATGTTCAATCACCACTAATGTGTTTTTCAGTGGGGAAAAGACCATTTATGGAAAGGCCAAGTGTAACATTTCAGGGAGTTATTGTTATTGGATGTTTTGTGGGTGCTACAGACTGTTTAAAAAAAAAAAACTAAATAGAATATGTAAACCAGATGTGGACCTTGTAACGTATGTTAATGTTGTAAGTATAAAAGAAGGAAGCCAATCATTGTAAGAAAATCATAAATGACTTTGACAGGAGAGGTAGATTGACACTGAAAAAAACACTGTCTCCAAATTTTTGTCAGCCCTTCCCTCCTTGGGAGTGAGGTGAATTTGTTCAGCTCAGAGACTCTAGAAAATAAGGAAAAGGGTGGTCTAGAAAAACAGGGGGGTCTTGAAAAGATGAGAGGAAACTTCAAGTGTGGTTTTCATCTTCTTAAAAAAGGGAGAGAGCACTATGGAAGCAAAATTAGAGCTCTGGTTTCCTGGAGGAAAAACCCTTAAATCCTAACACTAACTTTACAGGGGCTTCCTGGTAGCTCAGACAGTAAAGAATCTGTCTTCAATAAAGGAGATCTGGATTCAATTCCTGGGTCAGGAATAAGAACTAGTTCAGTCCCTGGGTTGGGAACATCCCCTGGAAAAGGGAATGGCTACCCACTCCAGTACTCTTTCCTGCAGAATTCCATGCACACAGGAGCCTGGTGGGGTCCATGGGGTCGCAAAGAGTCACACACGACTGAGGGACTAACACTTTCACTTCGCTTTCACTTTCAACCATACAGACAGCTATTTACTTCTCTCTTTTTGAAATTTGCTATATTTTTAAAGAATGACAGAGCTGATGTACAAGCATCTTTACAGCTCAATACCAGGAAAACAAACAACCCGATCAAAAAGTGGCAGAAGATCTAAACAGACATTTCTCCAAAGGAGACATACAGATGGCTAATAAACACATGAAACTATGTTCAACATCATTCGTTATTAGAGAAATGCAAATCAAAATGACAATGAGGTATCACCTCACACCAGTCAAAATGGCCAGCATCAAAAAATCTACGAAGAATAAATGCTGAAGAGGGTATGGAGAAAAAGGAATCCTCTTGCACTGTTGGTAGGAATGTAAATTGATACAGCCATTATGAAGAACAATATGGAGATTCCTTAAAAAACTAGGAATAAAACTACCATTTGAGCCAGCAGTCTAACTACTGGGCATATACCCTGAGGAAAACATAACTGAAAAAGACACATGTACCCCAATGTTCATTGCAGCACTATTTACAACAGCCAGGACATGGAAGCAACCTAGATGTCCATCAACAATGACTAGATAAAGATGGTAGACATATACAATGGAATGTTACTCAGTCGTAAAAAGGAATGCATTTGAGTCAGTTCCAATAGGTGGATGAACCTAGAGCCTGTTACACAGAGTTAAGTAAGTCAGAAAGACAAAAACAAGTATCATATATGAATGCATATGTATGAAATCTAGAAAGATAGAACTAATGAGCCTATTTTCAGGGCAGCAGTGAAGATGCAAACATAGAGAACAGACTTGTGGACACAGTTGGGGAAGGAGAAGGAGGGACAAATTGGGAGAGTAGCACTGAAAAGTATAGTTTCAATGTAAAATCAATAGCCAGTGGGAATTTGGTGTATGACTCAGGATGCTCAAACCCATGCTCAGTGAAAATCCAGAAGGGTAGGATGGAGTGGGAAAATGGAAGAGAGGTTCAAGAGGGAGGGAATGTGTGTAAACCTATGGCTGATTCATGTTGATGTATGGCAGAAACCAACACAACATTATAAAGAAACTATTCTCCAATTTAAAAATAAATAAAATTTTAAAATATTAATTAAAAAGAGTGACACAGCCTTATAATTCAAGACTGAAAATATCTAAAAACACTTTTGCTTGATGTACTAGAAACCAACTGGTAAATGGTTTCAATTTACATTCCAGAGTCAATTGATTATCAGTGGCTACCTTGAGCAGTGTGTTGAGAAGGTGCATGAGACCACTTCTGTGATCAGGGACATGTATCAGGAAGGGATATGAACCTTAGTGGTGGGGTAGGCAGGCATGGTGGCATCATGCATCAGTCTTCCCTACATTACAATCTCTTTATTTATTAGTGTCATCAAATCCTATCCATGATATTGTTTTATGAATGGCAAAAACTTTCTATGCTTCAGAATGGAAAATAATACACAGCAGATCATACATTTTAGGCACCACACTCTCTACTGAAGCCAGGCCTCTTACGGTTCAACCCTGAACCAGGTATTCAAATGTGTAGAATCCAACTAGTAATTCTGATACTTACAGTCCCATAAACACATTTAAGAATTTTGTAAATACATTGCCAGAAGCAACTCATTAAAATGCTATATTGTTTCTCTACTGAAACCTCCAAATCCTGAAAACTCACTTTGACATATATAAGTGTGCACTTGTGTATAAGCACACACAGATATACATGCATACACACACGAAGTTCAATTCAGTTCAGTCACTTAGTTGTGCCAACTCTTTATGACCCCATGGACTGCAGCATGCCAGGCCTCCCTGCTCATCACCAACTCCCAGAGTTCACACAAACTCATGTCCATTGAATTGGTGATGTCATCCAACCATCTCTTTCTCTGTCATCCCCTTCTTCTCCTGCCTTCAATCTTTCCCAGCATCAGGGTCTTTTCAAATGATTCCGCTCATCGCATCAGGTGGCCAAAGTATTAGAGTTTCAGCTTCAACATCAGTCCTTCCAAAGAATATTCAGGACTGATCTCCTTTAGGATGGACTGTTTGGATCTCCCTGCAGTCCAAGGGACTCTCAAGAGTTTTCTCCAACACCACAGTTAAAAAGCATCAACTCTTCAGTACTCAGCTTTCTTTATAGTCCAAGTCTCACATCCATACATGACTACTGGAAAAACCATAGCCTTGACTAGCAAAAACAAGACTATGAGCTGACTGTGGCTCAGATCATGAACTCCTTATTGCCAAATTCAGAATTAAATTGAAGAAAGTGGAGAAAACCACTAGACCATTCAGGTATGACCTAAATTAAATCCCTTATGATTATACAGTGGAAGTGAGAAATCGATTTAAGGGACTAGATCTGATAGAACAGAGTGCCTGATGAACTATGGACAGAGGTTCGTGACACTGTACAGGAGACAGGAATCAAGACAATCCCCAAGAAAAAGAAACGCAAAAAAGCAAAATGGCTGTCTGAGGAGGCCTTACAAATAGCTGTGAAAAGAAGGGAAGCAAAAAGCAATGGAGAAAAGGAAAGATATACCCATCTGAATGCAGAGTTCCAAGGAACAGCAAGGAGAGATAAGAAAGCCTTCCTCAGTGCTGAATGCAAAGAAATAGAGGAAAACAACAGAATGGAAAAGACTAGAGATCTCTTCAAGAAAATTAGCAATACCAAGGTAACATTTCATGCAAAGATGGGATCAATAAAGGACAGAAATGGTAGGGACCTAATAGAAGCAGAAGATATTAAGAAAAGGTGGCAAGAATACACAGAAGAACTGTACAGAAACGATCTTCACAACTCAGATAATCACAATGGTGTGATCACTCACCTAGAGCCAGACATCCTGGAATGTGAAGTCAAGTGGGCCTTAGGAAGCATCACTATGAACAAAGCTAGTGGAGGTGATGGAATTCCAGTTGAGCTATTTCAAATCCTGAAAGATGATGTTGTGAAAGTGCTGCACTCAATATGCCAGCAAATTTGGGAAACTCAGCAGTGGCCACAGGACTGGAAAAGGTCAGTTTTCATCCCAATCCAAAAGAAAGGCAATGCCAAAGAATGCTAAAACTACCGCACAATTGCACTCATCTCACAAGTTAGTAAAGTAATGCTCAAAATTCTCCAAGCCAGGCCTTAGCAATATGTGAACTGTGAACTTCCAGATGTTCAAGCTGATTTTAGAAAAGGCAGAGGAACCAGCGATCAAACTTCCAACATCTGCTGGATAATCGAAAAAACAAGAGAGTTCCAGAAAAACATCTATTTCTGCTTTATTGACTATGCCAAAGCCTTTGACTGTGTGGATCACAATAAACTGTGGGAAATTCTGAAAGAGATGGGAATACCAGACCACCAGACCTGCCTCTTGAGAAACCAGTATGCAGGTCAGGAAGCAACAGTTAGAACTGGACATGGAACAACAGACTGGTTCCAAATAGGAAAGGAGTACATCAAGGCTGTATATTGTCACCCTGCTTATTTAACTTATATGCAGTGTACATCATGAGAAACGCTGGGCTGGAAGAAGCACAAGCAGGAATCAAGAATGCTGGGAGTAATATCAATAACCTCAGATATGCAGATGATACCACCCTTATGACAGAAAGTGAAGAAGAACTAAAGAGCCTCTTGATGAAAGTGAAAGAGGAGAGTGAAAAAGTTGGCTTAAAGCTCAATATTCAGAAAACGAAGATCATGGTATCTGGTCCCATCACTTCATGGGAAATAGATGGGGAAACAGTGGAAACAGTGGCTGACTTTATTTTTCTGGGCTCCAAAATCACTTCAGATCGTGATTGCAGCCATGAAATTAAAAGATGCTTACTCCTTGAAAGGAAAGTTATGACCAACCTAGACAGCATATTAAAAAGCAGAGACATTACTTTGTCAACAAAGGTCTGTCTAGTCAAGGCTGTGGTTTTTCCAGTGGTCATGTATGGATGTGAAAGTTGGACTATGAAGAAAGCTGAGTGCCAAAGAATTGATGCTTTTGAAGTGTGGTGTTGGAGAAGACTCTTGAGAGTCCCTTGGACTGCAAGGAGATCCAACTAGTCCATCCTAAAGAAGATCAGTCCTGGGTGTTCATTGGAAGGACTTATGTTGAAGCTGAAACTCCAATACTTTGGTTCCCTGATGCAAAGAGCTGACTCCTTTGAAAAGACCCTGATGCTGGGAAAGATTGAGGGCAGGAGGAGAAGGGGATGACAGAGGATAAGATGGTTGGATGGCATCACTGACTCAATGGATATGGGTTTCGATGGTCTCCAGGAGTTGGTGATGGACAGGGAGACCTGGAATGCTGCAGTTCACGGGATCAAAAAGAGTAGGATACAACTGAGCAACTGAAGTGAACTCAACTGACTAGATGGACCTTTGCTGGCAAAGTAATGTCTCTGCTTTTTAATATGCTGTCTAGGTTGGTCATAACTTTTCTTCCAAGGAATAAGCGTCTTTTAATTTCATGGCTGCAGTTACCATCTGCAATGGTTTTGGAGGGCCCCAAAACAAAGTCTGCCACTGTTTCCCCATCTATTTGCCATGAAAAGACCCTGATGCTGGGGAAGATTGAAGGTAGGAGGAGATGTGGACTACAGAGGATGAGATGGTTGAATGGCATCACCGACTCAATGGACATGAGTTTGAGTAAACTGTGGGACGTGGTGATGGACAGGGAGGCCTGGCATACTGCAGTCCATGGTGTTGCAAAGAGCCAGACATGACTGAGTGACTGAACTGAATTGTTTCCCTGGAAATCTAATTTGTCTCTGTCCTGATGTGTCCTCCAAGGAGTATATGGCCATGATGTTTTTTTTCTTTATGTTCAGCTCCCATTTGTAAAGCTCATAACACAAAGGCTCATAAAACATTAATCTAGCAAAGCAGAGGCCCAGGAAGGCCTAAGTGGTAAATCACTAGCTAGAATACCCTGAATATCCTTTAGCAGATAGGCTTGAAGAAAGGTTGGAACCATTTCAAACACTTTTGAAACCCTTTCATAGGTTTAACATTTATTTATTTATTTGATTGCACTGGATCTTTGGTTGCGGCCTGTGAACTCCTAGTTGCAGCATGTGGGATTCAGTTCCTCAGCCAGGAATTGAATCCAGGCCCCCCTCATTGGTTGCATGAAGACTTAGCCACTGGACTACCAGGAAAGTCCCCCATAGGTCAATCTTATATGTGACATCATGATGCCAAATTTCTGAACTGTATTGTGGCATGGAAGTCTGCATCAGGCAGACATGGGTTGAATCTTACATCATTAACTTTCTACTGAATGACTGTGGACAAAGATATTTAAATTTTTTAAACATGCAATTTTTCATCTGTGAAAATGAGATTATAGGAATTATAATCATATTAAAAAATCAAATGAGCTAATGAACAGAGATCACTTATCACTGTGCCTGTAGCATGTTAACACTTCTCACTGGTTTCTGGTAACCACTTTCTTGGAGCTCAGAGATTCCTGCTACGTGTGTGCCTCAACAGGCCATCTTTGCACTCAAAACTGTGCCTGTTATCTTGTGAGTGGTGTCTATCAAAATCTCTTCATTTCAAGCATGTAAGGGAAGTTTGCTTCCTGCTAGGAACCTAATTAATACTCCATCTATATGCTGATGATTTCTAAATTTATATCTCTTACCATTTCCTTGAATTCTAGACTCCTAAATTCACTTTCCTATTTGACAACTGCATAATAAAAATATTAACATTACCCACAGAGAGGTCTGGCCTTTGCAATTAGCTTCTGGGTGGTAATCTCTAAGCCCCAAGAAGAGTATCTTTGTTTATCCAGAGGACTTGAGCCACACAGGATATATAACAATGTAATTAATTTATCTTAAGGCCTTTGGGTCATGAGGTATCAGCAAACCCCTAGAAAGGCTGGAGACCTACAGGTCAGTCAAGCAGGTTGTTGGCCGTGTATACATGACCAAACCCCAATAAAAACTCTGGACATCAAGTGTGAGCTTTCTTGGTTGGCATGACTCCATGACTATTACCACTCATTGTTTCCTGGAAAAGTTAAGACTCCCTACAAAACTGTTGTTGGGAGAAGACAACTGGAACCTGAAGGTAGACCTTTTGTGGACTCTGCCCCATTTGCCTCTTCTCTTAGCTGATCTTATTCTGTATCCTTGTCATAAACTGTAATGGTGAGTATAACAGCTTTTGGTCATTCTGTGAGTTCTAGTGAATTATCAAACCTGAGGGTAATCTTGGGGACTCCTAAAACGGCACTTGGTATCAGAAGTGAAGATGATCTTGTAGACCCTCAAACTTTGAAACTGATGTTAAAGGTAAGGGTGTTCTTAGAGACTCCTGAAGGAAGCAAAATCTCTACCTTTATGTATACTGCTGCTACTGCTGCTAAGTCGCTTCAGTCGTGTCTGACTCTGTGTTACCCCAGAGACAGCAGCCCACCAGGCTCCCCTGTCCTTGAGATTCTCCAGGAAAGAACACTGGAGTGGGTTGCCATTTCCTCCTCCAATGCATGAAAGTGAAAAGTGAAAGTGAAGTCATTCAGTCGTGTCCGACTCCTAGCGACCCCATGGACTGCAGCCTACCAGGCTCCTCCGTCCATGGGATTCTCCAGGCAAGAGTACTGGAGTGGGTTGCCATTTTCCTTCTCCAAACTTGATGTATAGTAAATACTAAAAAACATTCCAAACTTGGTTCTTCATCTCTTCCATCTCTAAAACTGTTCGTCCTCCAATTGTCTCCACTTATGATGATGGCAACTCTTTATCATTCCAATTACATAGGACAAAAACCTTGATGTCATCCTAATCCTTTCTTTCTAGCACACCTCACATTCAATTTATTAGATATCTTATCAAGTTGACCATATAATATATATAAAAAGCTGTTAACTCTTACTATTTCTAATAGACTGAATTGAGCTATTGTCTATCAAATGGATTATTATAAAATAAATGGCAGTTCCCTTATATATTTATATATCTAGGTTTAGCCAGTAGCGATTCATACCCTATGATATGTATTTAATAAATCTTGTGACTGACATATGAATTTTAGTTAATATAGAACAATTTTAGTTAGCACAGCTGTGGATACTATGAGGGTAGGTAAGAGGAAATACTCTCAGAGGCCACTGAAATTTGAAGTCCTAAGGCTTGACTCAATACGTAAAGGATTCTAAAGCATGAGGCAAATGATATCAGTGGCTTGTGATCCTCCAGGCAAGTAAAGGGAAATATTATACCTCTACACAACCAGTTCATCTAGAGAAAATTGTTTCAATAAGAGTAGAGAAAGCACAATGTAATCCTACTTGAGTCTCAGAGCTATACACAGAAGTCTCAAGTTCAAAATGGGGGACACAATTATCAAGGGATAATGGGGACAAAGTGGACAGAGAATGCCAGAACCCCTACCATGGGCTTGAGGCTGGATCTAAGCTGTAAGACAAGCTCCATCACACCCACAGGGCTTCTACCTGGTAACAGCCTATCTTAGAAAATGGACTGAACTGAAGTGTTATATGTAGTGTATCACTGCTCCCTGGAAGGTAGGGGCTGCAGCCTATTACTCTTTTAGCTGATGCCAGAATATGTTTTTCCTATTTCTTCTTTTGCTGCTAGGAGAAAAAGCAATTATGTCATTATTAAAAGGCAAACAGTGCTTTTGACCACATCAAAACTAAAACCCTTTGGTCTCTAAAGCCTTTTGGTATAAGTTCAATATGTGCAAAGGTCAATTTTCTATTTGGAATGTTCCAGTTTGTGGAAGCCAATAGAATTAATGTTGCATTTTCATTCTTTCTTAGTGCTATTAGAATTTGCTTGCACCAGTTCATGAGAACATAAGCACCTTAGAGGCTGATTTCCAGCAACGGTAGCAAGTGCTGTGCTCACTAGCGGGTACAAGAGTCATGATAAGTGGCTTTGTCCTAGGCTCACCGAGCTCTAGATCTATCCTATCATTTAATTTTTCTTTGTCCTCTTCATATGCCTGCTGCATGTGGGTCTCTGCCTGGTGTAACGAGATAGGGCAGGTAAAAAGCTGGACAGTTTAATGAGAAGGCCGTTGTATTTGTCAGGAGTCTTTTGGTAATATATGCAGATCTAATTCACACTATACTGAGCAAAAATGAGACGTAACTGCCTCTATAACTGAAAATAAACTCTGGGCCTGGTTGGAGACAGGAATTCTTTCTTTATTGCTCAGTTTTCTCTTCCTCTATGTTACTTTTGTTACCACTTAATAAACATGACCAACAGAATATCACACTCAAGAAAGAGATCTGCCTCAAAAGTTCTATCCAAATCCTACGAAGGACTCTGTCTGGCCTGCACTGGGGTTATTTGGAGGGAGTAGGAGGGACAAAGGAAGGATGCACTATTGGGTTATGGGGAAAGAAAGCCAACCTCGTCTGAACCAGAGGCTAGGAAGATGTCCTCAAAGGGATTCTGACTGAACAACACAAATGAAGGCAACCCAGAAATGTCACAGCAGTGTTTTAGAAATTCTTTAAAAATGATGACTGCACTTTGGTTTGTGACCAGTTTGGTGTTATTTTGATTCAGTGGTTATTTACAATTAAAAGTCACTTTATAATTTTTTAATCAGACTGGGGCCCTTTTAATCTAAGGGGGGTAGTGGTGAGTGCATAGTAATTAGTCCAGGATAATAAGCATTACCCAGGATGTCCTGGGCAAACCAGGAGTTCTGAGCAGTCCTCCTCTTACTTCACAGCATCATTCATTCATCCTTCATCATGGATATTTGACTGCCTGCTGTCCTGACAATGTTACTGAGCCACCCCTAGAGAGACCAGCTCACCTCATTGTTCATTTCTGATGGCCACATTGCAGGTTCCTTTGTCTCAAGATGATCCTGCTTAGATGTGCACCATCCTTCTGTCTCTCTACCTGTTCTCTCAGCTTGTGATATCTCAACTTCAGCTCTCTAGACAGTGGCTGATTAGGTAGCCTGCTGTTTTTTCTAATTCCTACTTGTGTCCAGGTCAGTGAGGTTATAAAGCAGCAAATGGTCCTTCATAGTTCTTATTTTGGCTCTGTCCCAGGATGCTGCTGTTACTGATTTTATCCTGCCACTTTAAAGTTTTTCTCCTGCCACATGACTTAAAGTTAACATGATGAAACAGCTTAAGAAACTTTATAAGGTGGGCCCGTGACTAACAATAATTACCTGAACTATTGTGTGCTGCTGGGAATGCCAAGTTGAATGTGACTCTGGAGAAGCTCAGGTTTTATCTTTTTGCCCCAGAAAAGTATACCACTAACCACCAATGTCTCCAGCAACTGTGTTCACTGAACATATATTTTATCTTATGAAAGACTGAAACATGAGAATATATCAGAAACATGGCAGCACTTTTTTTGTGCTTTGAATTGGCAGAAGTGAAATACCAAACCATATACAGTAGATATTTGCCATCTCAGAGATTATATGATAGTGTCTATCATCTATAGGATGATAGACATGCAAATCATTTTTCTACAATGAATTTTATATAATAATATGACTCTAAAGTATAATGGAAGTGGTGGGGATAGCCATTTGTCAGGTGCAAAACGATGGATTACTTGTAGGAAGAGGAAACTGCAAGTAGAAAATTTATGAAAGTATGGAAAGTGTTATGAGAGTATGGGCAGTTCAAAATCCATGAGTTATTTGGTAGCTGCTACTAGAAAACTGAATATGAGCTGTAACCTAGTGGGAGGTAAAGCCGGACCAGTAATAGACAAAAACCAGTTATGAAGGGCACCTTTTAAGAATGTACTTCCTAAGTAAAGAAACTTCACAGTTACGAGTAGTAAAACAACAACAATTCAGGCTGGCTTAAGCAGAAATGGAGATTTTTTAGAAAAATTTAGGTAGTTTCATGAAACCCCCAGGTGAGAAATCAGTCATTCCTCAGAATCAGAAACAAGTAGAAGCAGGGTTATTAAGATATCATCTCTCACTTCTGTTATTTTTTGTGCGGGTCTGCTTCATTCTGATCTTTCCAATGAGACCAGCTTTCTCCTCTTCACAGTTCACACAGGAGACATGGCCACGCTTCAGATTTACTCCTGAGTTTACTTGTTATACATACAGCAGCTGGCAGAGACCAGCTAATCTCTCTTGGTTCCAATTCAAAATTCCTGGAGAGAGGATCTAATTGGCCCAGCTGTGTTAGCCCTTGATCTAATGAACTGTAGCCAGGGGCACTGACTTACCATAAAGATTGAATATTAGCCTTGACTCCACCTCTGAGGATGAGGAAGCTAGGGGAATCACTATGGAAACACTGAGTAAAGTAAGGCAAATTATATAAATAAAATTTGAGGTTAAAACATCACTTTGTCTACGCAAGGATGCAATTGTGTGTGATATACTAGGGAACACTGAAATAGTGAAAGATATTAGTGGAAAGGAAGTTGTTTTGTGTTTTGGCCTCTATTAGCATAAATGAGAGAATAGCAGGAGACATTTTTTTCTCTACACTCTCCCCTTTTCCTTGATTTTGGTAACATCTTGCCATGTATCTGTAAGCATTCTCTATTATCCACTTCTCTGGAGATAGAATTTCTTATAAAGAAGAATTGTCACTGAATTAAACCACATCCTTAACTGAGGCAATATATGTTGAAGTTTTGAAATTGACTTTAGCTCAAAAGACCTTTAGGTTGCTCTGAAACAAATGCCACGTTGCTAACATAATGCACTCACATTAATCAAGATCATGAGAGTGAAATATAATCCAATCTATTAATTTATAATGAGAAATGTATTTGTCACAGGCATGGCAAAACTTGAATTGCATAACCCAAGCATTCTCAAATTACATGAAAAACCATACAGCAATCTGAAGTTTACTTAATATCACTTTGGGATCAGAACAAAGGTAATTGGTCCAATGAATGTAATAATCATAGATAGCACAATTGCAGGTTTGTGTTTTATCTGTAAGAACTCTGAAGAGGTACTGCTGTCAGTCCCAATTTGCAGATGAGATGAAGACACTGAAATGTGGGTTATTATGTTCAAATCCCATGTCTAGTAAGTCAGAAAACCAAATTCCAACCCTGGAATCTCTCTCCAAAGTCAGTACTCAAACTTTACATCCAGAGTGCAAGATGTCTCATCTTCTTGGTAGTAAATCAACTAACAATCTATTTTCCATTAACATTTTTTAGGTGTGTCATCTGCATTTTCCTGTTTTTGTCTAAAGAATGCAAATGTCTAACTTATCTTCTCTCTGATGGCCATATTCTTTCTTCAGATGTATCAGGTACCTTCAGACAGGATATAATCAAATCTTGCTAACTAGGAGCCATTCTGACTTCTAAGGTGGCTTTGCAAATTTTCATTCTCATTCATTATGTTTTGATTTCATAGTTTTAATTCTTAAAGTGTGACTTAATTTCCAGGTATTTCCAAAGTACTTTACTTCCAATTTCAATGTGATAATGGTACCAAAGAATCCATCAAATTGTTCTGCAGGTTGAATTTTATTTGCCCATAATGAGTTTGATGAGTAAAACTATTCTATTTGCCATTTATTTGTTATACAAACATAAAATCTGCCTTGGTACTTAAGTATAAGTCTATTTTAAAATTTCTATACCAAAATATTTTTAGAATTTAAACTTTATATTTTCTTTCAGTTATTATCTTAAATGTATATTTTTGCCTCTGATTATCATTTGTCACTTCTATTATTTTTCAAATCCTTCCCACTTCCCATAAATCATCTAAGAACTTTTTGGTCTTAATAAGATGAAGGAGAACTTCATCTTAATAAGATGGGAGACTCTTCTATTTCTTTCTCAAATCACAAGCATATGCATGACACAGTCTCTTTTATATCTGTTAGTAAGCAGTAGTCCTAGACTGTCATTCTATGTGGAACTCCTAAATACAGAGTCTAGTTAGTACCCCCACACACACCAAAAACACACACACTTGGATATTTATACGGTGTTCTTTGTCCCTACTCTTTATCAGTACAATGTTATCTTGATATCACTACTGGTTGCTCCTTTATTTGTGTCTCTATGGCACATTGGGATTCATTCTAAACATAAAAAAGAAAATAAAAAATAAACTATACATTACTATTTTCATGCTTTCACAACTCAGAGGAGTTTTGATCATGATATTTGATAATGTTTATAATCACTTACTATTCACAAAATTAATGTTTTACTAATTCTTCACAAAAATTCCGAGAGGTACTTTTATCCTCTTACACATGAAAAAGAGGCACAGAGATTTGAGCCAGTTGAAAATGGCTTAACTAATAAATGACAGAGCTGGAATCTGTACTCAGTACAGCTATATTTTTCTCATGAGCAACTGTTCTTAAGAATAGTTGGTAAAATGAGCTCAGTTAGGTTGGGCTGTTCTGTTTCTTTTTGCCAAACCTGTCAAAATACATAGATAATGATTTGCCTTAAGAAGTATATTTAGCCATTTACATGAAAGATGGAATCAGTTTCTACCAAAAATTCCTACTCTACCAGAAATTCATGTATCAGACTTCCTGGGAAGAACACAGACTCTGCAGTTTATGTACTCAAATCTAAAATGTTCTTAGCATATGAAATATGAAAATGTGTTTGGACCTTTTGGGACAATTGAAGGAAACCTATGAACTTGAGATGTGACAGAAGAAATGGACATTAAGTAAGCACCTTGAAGTCAGAGGCAACCTGAAAACTGTTAACTTTTTATAAGAAGTAGGAGTGAGAATCACTGATTTGTCATACAATGTTCCTTAGGCACAGTTTTCATACTAATCAAAGATCAAAGTTAGTGACATGCCTGCATGCTAAGTCACTTCAGTCATGTCCAACTTTTTGCAACCCTATGAACTGTAGCCTGCCAGACTCCCCTGTCCATGGGAATTCTCCAGGCAAAAATACTGGAGTGGGTTGCCATGCCCTCCTCCAGGGGATCTTCCTGACCCAGGGACTGAATGCACATCATTTATATCCCATGCAGTGGAAGGTGGGTTCATTACCACTAGGGTCACCTAATATTAAATAATTAGAGCTGAGCCAAGCAATGATGACAGGAGTCTGGCAGAAGGAATTCACTATGTAACCTGGATGTGGTATCCTTCCACAGGTAGGCTCTGCTTTCATTCTATAAATCTGTTACAATTTTGAGGCAACTCTCAGCACATTTTTGTAGTTTCAAAAGAAAACCTGCAAGTGCAGATTCTACTGAAAAGTTATCAGGAAAAACAGTAGAGAGGTTTACATCACAAGACAGGCCACACTCCCCAAATCCCCATGTCTCTCTTCTTGGTTATGTAACACGGAGTCTCTTCCTCAGTACTTTTGGCTCTTACATTCATTCACTGTCTATTTCTCTCCTTCATCCCCAGGACAGACATAAACTCTATCCTAAGGCTCTCAATCATAAGAACCAGCTGACGTAGTAGAGCTTCATGAAGAGTGCCTTTTCCTCCCACTCACTCACTGTATGGAACTTGGAGGGAGACTACTGTCAGGCAAGGAGTCTCCCCCATTCTGCTGTATTGTAACTGATCAAAATCTTTTTCATGCCAGCCATTTAAAGAATTGGCTTTCTCAGACTTCAATTCATGATTCCTGGGAGAGCTGTGGGGAAAAAAACCCGAGACCAAGCCCTGAGCATTTGGAGTGGGAGCACTGACTCCAACACCCTAGACTACCAGAGAACTAACCCTAGGGGTATCAAATAGTGAGAACTCACACAAAGATAACCACTGGAATACAAGAGCTGGTATCACCCAAACATAGTCCCTGCTCAGGACATCATCAGTCCTCATCTAAACAACAAACAAAACAAAAATAAAAATCCAATCATCAGCAGATAGGATTACCACTTCACTCAGCCTTGCCCATCAGAGGAAAAACAAACAAACAAAATCTCATCACAAATCTCACCCTGAAAGAATCTTACACAAACCACTGGACCAACCTAAGGAGGACAGAAACAAAAAGGAAGTAAGAATTCAACCTTGAAGTCTTAGAAAAGAAGACTTCAAACACTTCAACCCCACATTCCTGGGGCTGCAAAGAGTCAGACACGACTGAGTGACTGAACTGAACTGAACTGAACTGAACATACAATTCAGTGCCCAAAAAACAAACAACCCAATCAAAAAGTGGGCAGAAGACCTAAACAGACATATCTCCAAAGAAGACATACAGATGGCTAACAAATACATGAAAAGATGTTCAACATCACTCACTCATTTTTAGAGAAATGCAAATCAAAACCACAATGAGATATCACCTCACACTGGTCAGAATGGCCATCATCAAAAAGTCTACAAACCATAAATGCTGGAGAAGATGTGGAGAAAGGGAATGCTCTCACACTGTTGTTGGGAATTTGAATTGATACAGCCACTGTGGAAAATGATATGGAGATTCCTTAAAAATCTAGGAATAAAACCACCATTTGTCCCAGTAATCCCACTCTAGGCATATATCCTGAGCAAACCAGGGTTGAAAAGACACATGTATCCCATTGTTCATTGCAGAACTATTTACAATAGCTAGAACATGGAAGCAACCTAGATATCCATCGATGAATTAATGAATAAAGTACTGGTACATATACACAATGGAATATTACTCAGCCATAAAAAGGAAAGCATAGAGTCAGTTTTGATGATGTGGATGAACCTAGAGCCTATTAATACAGAATGAAGTGTGTCAGAAAGAGAAAAATATTGTTTTCTACCACACATATATGGAATCTAGATAAATGGTACTGATGAATTTATTTACAGGGCAGCAATGGAAAAACAGACATAGAGAATAGACTTATGGACATGGAGAGAGGGGAGGAGAGGGTGAGATGTATGGAAAAAGTAACATGGAAACTTACATTACAATATGTAAAACAGATAGCCGATGGGAATTTGCTGTTTGGCTCAGGAAACTCAAACCAGGGCTCTGTATCAACCTAGAGGGGTGGGATGGGGAGGGAGATGGGAGGGAGGTTTTAGGCAGGGGATACACGTATACCTATGGCTGATTCATGTTGAGGTTTGACAGAAAACAATAAAATCTGTAAAGCAATTATTCTTCAATAAAAAAATAAATAAAAAGAACCAGCTGACAGTGAAGGCCTGGAGGTCTAGCTGCCAAGTGGGTCATCAAAGGAATCACAAATCTGGTCTCTTCTGGGAGACTGCTATGCTTCCTGCTAGGGAAAATCACACTTCCTTCATATCAATATTATCGGCCACAGTTCTCCTCTCAACTCTGCATCATCAATTCTCTCTTCTCTACTGGCTTATTCTCTGTAGAATACAAGTTGATCGTTATCTAACTTTAAGTAAATATTCTCTTGACACTAATTTCCTCACCAGGTATCATTTCATCCCTCTGCTTTCTTTTATAAGAAAGCTCCTAGAAAGGGCTAACTCATTAGAAAAGACCCTGATGCTGAGAAAGATTGAAGGCCGGAGAGGTAGGGAATGACAGAGGATGAGATGGTTGGATGGCATCACCGACTCAATGGATATGAGTTTGAGTAAATTCCGGGAGTTGGTGATGGACAGGGAGGTCTAGCGTGCTGCAGTCCATGGGGTCGCAAAGAATCATACACAACTGAGCAACTGAACTGAACTGAACTGAAGAGCTGCCTATATTCACAGCCTCTGATTCCTCACCTCTGACTTTCATGCAAACTCACTCTAATCAGGTTTTTATTCCCACTACTCCATGGAAACTATCCTTGTCCAGGTTGCCAAGGATCTCCAGGTTGCTGAGGTCCCCAGTCAAGTTTCAGCCTGCATTTCACTTGATATATCAGCAACATCACTCCCTGCTTCCTTGATAGGATATCTTTACTGATTTCCAGGATATTCCATGGTCTTGGATTTCCTCTTGTCTTACAAACCATCTTTTGTCATCTTCTAATGTCTTTTTACTGATCTCAGTTTTATGGCTTTAATACTACTCTCAAATGAACAATCCAGTGAAGACCCTGCTGGACTCTTAGTCTTCTTTATCCCATTGCCTACATCATCACATATCTGGCCGTTAACAAACCCCCAGAACTTGACTTATCCATAGCCATACATACTGTCCCCTTCACAGTCTTCCCAGAGTTAGTTGATGGCAACACCCTTCTTCCAGTTCCTCTGTAGAATATGTCCTTTACCTGTAATGCTCTTCTCCTACTTATTTGGATGGCTTACTCTCATCTGCTTTGACAACACTATTTTTAAACTGTAGTCTTCTCTTTTTATACTTTCAGATTCCTCTTACATTGTCTTCCCCCCTCTGCTGTACTTATGACCTGCTAACTTACTCTATAATTGACATATTTATGATACTAATTACTTATTCTCTGTCTCATTCCACTAGAATACAAACTCCATGGAGGCAGGGAATTTTGTCTGATTACTTCTTGGATGTAACTTCGGTAATTAGAACATGTCTAGAACTTGGTGGATGTTCAAAAACATTCGTTGAATGAATGAATGATCTTTATTCTTGAGAAGCTTGCAGTCCGTTTGGGAAAATAAATTATATGTTGAAAAAGAATGTCTGCCAGGACCAGGCAGAATGTGCCAAGTGATAAGTGAGTAGGACCCAAAGTGCTAAGACATTGTCTTTTCTAAGGATTCAGAAGACTGGGCTCAATTTGAATAATTCATTCTGGAAGAAAATTGATCATAATCTCTGAAAGTGAAGATGGGAGTAAAACATTTTAGATGAGAGCAATTTAGGGCTTCAATGACACTGCATTTCTGAATTTAAAAGGAAGCTATTTGTTGCCAAGAAGAAATACAAAAAGAGTTCATTCCAACTGGAGGTCTCTTTCTTCTTTGTCTACAAAAGTGCAAAACAATGTCCCACTAATGGGCCTTTTGGTTAAAGCACATGCAGTGGCTGTTACTAAGAGCTAGGGCTGGCTGCACAGAAGGAAAAAGAAGTCAGTCTGTAAGCCCCATTACAAATCAGATTTTTTTCAAGTCAGTCCATGGCAAAATAAAGAGGGAAGGGAATTAAATAGTTACCTAGAAACGAAAAAAAAACTGAAGTGGGCCAAGGGAAAAGCTTTTAGTAAATGTGAAAAAAAATCATGCTGACATTGATGATGGGCCACTTAGAAGTGATTATTTCTAATGGAGCAAAGAAGGGCAGCGGGTGCTGTGAGGTGCAGGCTGGAGTCTCCTCAAAGAGACCCTTGGCTTCCCAACTGTCAATTTGTCTTAGGGCTGGAGCTGGCATTCCATTAATGCATCCTGCCCCTGCATCAGCTGTCCCTAAGCACATCCACTTAGGAGATGAAACAATTTTGGGTACAGCTTCTCTTTGTCTACTGAGTATTTTTTTCAGGGGGCAGTTGAAGGCTAAACTGAAAGAAAAATGGATAAAATTTATCTGTGCCCAAAGTCTCCCCTCCTGTCTTTTCCCTCTCATTGATGACCCCTCCAGTGCTTCAGGAACCAAGGGGACTGTAGGCTTTTTCTTCTTCTTCTAGCTAAAGAGAGGAAGACATATTTCTGGTCATTTATACTGACATCCTTACTAACTGGTTTCTAACATGTTTCTCCTGGTGGGATTATTGGTATATTAAACCTTTTCTCCTCAGTTGTGATCTGAAAAATTCTGCCTTCCAAGGAAGGTTGAGGAGAATTTAAGTATCTGAATTCAGCTAAAAAAGGGGGCCCAACCTGCTTTCAGATTGCTTTGGTCAAAGGAAACAGTCTGGATCTCTCAGGAAGCCCTGTTGCAATTTTAACTGCAGGAGACTTACTTCCACAAGACTGAGGGATGTTAAACCGATTTTTTCTGGACTTGCTTGCTCTCACCTGAAGCCCTAAGGCATGGTCTCTGCTCAGACGTGATACTGAGGACCCCCTTGGCTGGCTATTTCCAGCTCTCTATACCATCTTCTTATGCAGGTGACAACACCCTTATGGCAGAAAGCAAAGAAGAACTAAAGAGCCTCTTAATGAAAGTGAAAGAGAGTGAAAAACTTGGCTTAAGACTCAGCATTCAGAAAACTAAGATCATGGCATCTGGTCCCATCACTTCATGGCAAATAGATGGGGAAACAGTGGAAACAGTGACAGACTTTATTTTCTTGGATCCCAAAATTACTGCATATGGTGACTGCAGCCATGAGATTAAAAGATGCTTGCTTCTTGGAGGAAAAGCTCTGACCAACCTGCTGCTGCTAAGTCGCTTCAGTCGTGTCCAACTCTGTGCGACACCATAGACAGCAGCCCACCAGGATCCCCCATCCCTGGGATTCTCCAGGCAAGAACACTGGAGTGCGTTTCTATTTCCTTCTCCAATGCATGAAAGTGAAAAGTGAAAGTGAAGTCACTCAGTCCTGTCCGACCCTCAGCGACCCCATGGACTGCAGCCTACCAGGCTCCTCCGTCCATGGGATTTTCTAGGCAAGAGTACTGGAGTAGGGTGCCATTGTCTTCCCCATGACCAACCTAGACGGCATATTAAAAAGCAGAGACATTACTTTGACAACAAAGGTCTGTCTAGTCAATGCTATGGTTTTTCCAGTACGGATGTGAGAGTTGGACTATAAAGAAAGATAAGCACCAAAGAATTGATGCTTTTTAACTGTGGTGTTGGAGAAGACTGTTGAGATTCCCTTGGACTGCAAGGAGATCCAACCAGTCCATCCTAAAGGAAATCAGTCCTGAATATTCATTGGAAGGACTGATGCTGAAGCTGAAACTCCCAATACTTTGGCCACCTAATGCGAAGAACTGACTCACTGGAAAAGACCCTGATGCTGGGAAAGATTGAAGGCAGGAGGAGAAGGGGACAACAGAAGATGAGATGGTTGGATGACATCACTGACTCAATGGACATGAGTTTGAGTAAACTCTGGGAGTTGGTGATGGACAGGGAGGCCTGGCATGCTGCAGTCCATGGGGTCGCAGAGTCGGACACAACTGAATGAATTGAACTGAACTGATACCATCTACCTCCCACATGGTATAAACTCCTTTTCTTCCCTTTCTCGGCCAACTAGTGTCAGCTGTAAGTGATATAGGGCTGGTGCTGTGGGTTTTATCTTTGACTATTTTAGCCTTGACTCTTGGCTGACACGTGGTCTGGTATCCTTGACCCTACCCTAAAGCATGGTGACTCCTGCCTTGTATATCGTAAATGTATTTGCTTGTTTGCTATAAACTTTAATTACCCAAAGTCATTATGGGGCGGATGTCCAGAGTGGTTTAGGAAGGAGACTCAGCTCTAACAATGTAGGAAAATATAGGCAGAAGCTTGAATGTGGATTGTACGTGTATGTGGACTAGGGTCAGCTATGAAATCCAGGGCTAATTATCAGCTAGTAAACATCTCCAATTTGTACCAGCTGTTGGTTACTGCTTGACGAAATTGGTTGTTAGACATTTTTAATATCACCTCAACCTACTGTGGCCCAGAGGCAAAATGGTAAAATGGCAAAGCATGAATTTAGATCCAACCAGACGTGAGTATTAATTAATGTGTGACCTTGGGCAAGCTACATAACTTATTTACACCTTCTATGAGCCCTGTGATTTCCCTATGTTGCCTGAAAGGATTAGACAAGATGACAGAAATAAAATATGTATCACAGTTTCTGGCACAATTATTCTTTTACTTACTTGTTTGTTTATATTCCCAGACCTGACCTACTGTCGGGGGGAAATGAAAGTTGGGAAGAAGTTAGAAAGGAGCTTCTGGAAAGAGAATGATTCCAGCAATTATTTAGAATGTTTAGTCCCTTCTACAATTTCTCTAAAAATAAAAATGATTTTGAAGTATAGTTATTATTACCTCAAATAGCAAATACATAGGATCACATGGTTGATAATATTTATAGCATTGAACTCAAGTCTTAGTTTATCACATAAGTCTGTGTTTGCATTAAGGATATTGAACAGCATGGTGTATGGTATCTTGGCTCATAACTTTAAAAGAAAAAACACTAAAAAATAGTTTTAAAGGCAATGCTCATATATATTTCTCAGTGAAAATATATCTATATAGATACGAGATAATAAAGTCCACAATTTGTGATTTCTATTACTCTAAGAGAATACAAGAGTAGACATGGGAGAATCTGGATGGATGAATAGTTTATGTAATTCTTGGTCTAATTCAGATCTCAACTATGTCCTTTATTTTTATACCTCCAAAACCTGAAACAGTGACCGGCATTTAGTTGGTGATTAACAAATGTTTATATGACCAATGAATAGAGACACTGTTAGCCCAATTTTAATTTTCATGAGCTATGTATATGATTAGCTTCTCAGTTATAGACTTCTAAGCCATAACTAAAATTGAAGCCTATCTTTATTGCAAGTCTGCAATGTATTTATGTAATAATGTATTATTATTAATAGTAATAAAGATTAATTATATATATAATAGTAATAATAATAGTTTTACATTAATGCAATATTGTGGGGAATGTATTCCAGGACAGAATATTGGAGTGGGTAGCCTTTCCCTTCTCCAGGGGATCCTTCCAACCCAGGGATTGAACCCAGGTCTCCCACATTGCAGGCAGATTCTTTACCAGCTGAGCCACAAGGGAAGCTCCACTAAATGATGTGGGGGAATGTATTAGGAGAAGCCAGCAGGTCTTCATCAGGGGTGATGTTGCCCTCAGGGTGTGTGTATATGTGCATGTATAAAATTTGGCTGCCCAGGTCTTAGTTGCATCACATAGGATCTTCCATCTTTGTTGTGGCATACTGGATCTTTACTTTCAGCATATGAATTCTTAGTTGCAGCATATGGGATCTAATCTCCTGACCAGGGATTGAATCTGGGGCCCCCCTGCATTGGCAGTGTGGAGTCTTAGCCACTGGACCACCAGAGAAGTCCCTAGAAATACTTTTGCTAATCGCAACTAGGGGGTGGGGAACTCTACTGACATCTAACAGGTAGAGGCCAGGGATGCTTCTAAACATTCTACCAGGTACAAGACAGCTCCCCACAACAAAGAATTATCTGGTCTCAATGTCAACAGTACCAAGGACAAGAAACTCTGGCCTCAGCAATGGATATTTGAGAATGGCACTTAGCACATCGCAGTGATGGGTAATTCCACCTTCTTCTTCTCATGCTGAATGCCTTCTGTCCTCATCCATAAGATGTGTATTCCAACCATTTAGGTAGATTTTCCATTATTTAACTTTACTTTGCCTGCCCTTTTATAATATGGCAGAGACTATTCATCTTAAGTTAAAAAAAAAAAAAAATGACTGAGTGAGTTGTTACAGGGGCATTATGCATCCCTTTTATAGTGACAGTCCTGGTCACTATCTAATCTTTATCTGCTGTAAAACAGAGATACTATATATCATTTACTCATCTCTGCTTATCTCCTATTTTTGTTTGTCTGACAAAAGTTTCTTGGTCACATAAAACAAAATCATGATTTAATGTACACATTCTATAGCCTTGGTGAAAACTTTCAGTTCAGTTCAGTTCAGTCACTCAGTCGCGTCTGACTCTTTGCGAACCCATGAATCGCAGCACGCCAGGCCTCCCTGTCCATCACCAACTCCCAGAGTTTACCCAAACTCATGTCCATCGAGTCAGTGATGCCATCCAGCCATCTCATCCTCTGTCGTCCCCTTCTCCTCCTGCCCCCAATCCCTCCCAGCATCAGAGTCTTTTCCAATGAGTCAACTCTTCGCATGAGGTGGCCAAAGTATTGGAGTTTCAGCTTTAGCATCAGTCCTTCCAGTGAAAATTTTGGGTCCTCAAAAGTGTATACAGTACAACAGTTACAAAGATCATATTATTACTTCAGTTTAGTAATTTCTGGAGGTCTTAGTACTTCCCTGTCTGGAGAAAACTGTCTACATTGGAGCTTTGCCATGCAGAGATATTCAGAGTTAATTATGGACCCCAGATAGCTCAGTTGGTAAAGAATCTGCCTGCAATGCAGGAGACCCCAGTTCAGTTCCTGGGTCTGGAAGACCTCCTGGAGAAGGGATGGGCTACCCACTCCAGTATTCTTGGGCTTCCCTTGTGGCTCAGCTGGTAAAGAATCCGCCTGCAATGTGGGAGATCTGGGTTGGGAAGATCCCCTGGAGAAGGGAAAGGCTACCCTACCCACTCCAGTATTCTGGCCTGGAGAATTCCATGGACTGTATAGTCCATGGGGTCACAAAGAGTCAGACACGACTGAGTGACTTTCACTTATGAACCCCAGACTCCTATTTAGCTTCAGATGCCAAGTCCCTTCTCACATGCCAGTATGTACAGAAGTTTGTTTCTTTCATTGTCAGTCACCCCTCACTTGTGGTTCATTGATTTTTCCTTACTTGTGACTGTTGTGAGAAGGTAGGGAATTGTAATGAAGAACCTGAGTGCTGGGTTCAATACTTGGAATTCAGATCCCCAGTCTGACACTTAGTAGTATTTTACCTTAGAAAGTTTCTTAATGTCTTTATGACTCAGATTCCACACTTGAATTCATGGGAACAATAAAAGAGAGTTGTGAAAGTAGAAAATGAGGAATGTGTGCTAAGTACGCAGACCATAACACTCATGCAGCAAGTTCTCAATAGAAATTTTGTCATGATGATCAATATTGATATTTATCTCTCATGTGTCAGATCTTCCCTGTCTCCTCTGTGTTAATGGTGATGGAATAATTTCCCTTCCAAATGTCTCTGTTTCACTCCTTTCCATATATTCTTGGTTGAAGATTAGGAATTTTAAGATAGCACTGGCAGAGACAAAATGTAGCATGTTTAATTTCTCTCTGGCAAGAAATGTAATATATTTTGCTTACAAAGAATTTCAAAAGTCTTTCTCAATTTTCTATAGTGATATCTTTCACAAATCTTAAATGTAGGGGCAGAATATCTACAAAAACATTGTAGTTATTACAAAAGCAGTTTGATATGTTATTCTTGTTTTGTTTTCTGTTTTCAATTTTTTTCTGGTATAACTAAAGTGAACTAAAGTACATATGTATAAAGTATGAAATTTGATCAGTTTTGAATCAAGAAATCACAGCTACCATCAACATAAATATTTCCATCACCCATGAAGATTTCCTTATGCCCTTTTGTAACTATGTTTACTTTATACTTTTTCATATAAGGCCAGGAGGTAAGAACAAGAACAAGAGGTAAGAACAAGGAGGTAGATTTAAGCAAATCTTATTTTCTGAACTAGACATACAGAATTATAACTGAATTATGAAGAAAGTAACAAAAGCTTTTCCTTTGAAATCCAAGTGGGACATGGAGTTGTGTCACAATACAGATTCTTAGATCCCATGACTGTACAGTATTTACTCATTTGATCATTCAACAAATATACCTATAACCATCTACTAGGTTCTGTTCCATGTGAAGACACGGGGCTAAAGAAGATAAATTCCCTGGAAAGACTTATTGAGGAGAGAAGCAATAAACTAAAATCTTATGAGATGAGTAGGAAGTCCCACATTACTTTTTTTTAATGCAATTTGAAAAGAAGTGGCAACAACAGAAAAATACTGTTGAAAGCACTAAGTTGTGAGATGTCTTATCACAAAAAGAATTTGCAAATATCATTAATATGTAATAAGGCTTCCATAACAAAGCTGAATTTTTCATACTGGGCCCTAGTTTTAGGACAGACAGTGAAGAAGAAAAGCATGACCCATGTTTAAAATCAGTATATATTAATGCAATTTAAAAATACTGAATTATGTTCAAAATTCTTAGAGGGAAAATCAGACTAGTCAAGAGCAGTAAAGTTCAGGATGATTTATAGATAATGGTGCAAAAAAAAATCAGCAATTTATCAAATCAGTTCTATAAAGAGAATTTTCAATAAATCAAGTTCATAATTTCTTAAAGGACAACATAAAATTTACTTGCTTAGGGAATGTATATAGTATGCTACTGTGCTCCAGTTTTCTTTGAAAATAGTTTATATCTTAAAGTTAATAGATATTTAAAATGTTTAATAAACAAACCTTCAGAAAGACAAAATAGCCCCTCTAGTATTTATTGTTGAGCTTACTATGTGACACTTATTTTACTCATATTGTCTCATGTGAATTCAAAACAACTCAGTTATGTATCATGTCTTCCATTTAAGGGAGAAATTGATGATAGCCAGTTGACACACTTGCAGACAAAAACCTACAGCTTTATGATGACAAGCTGGATCCTAATCTAACAGTTACTGACAGAAAAGCTAATCTCCTGGAAGGGAGACCAGTAGTATATAACTTTAGAAGAGTGAACATCTGTCACAACTAAGTTTATAATTGAAGTGATGAATTAAGCTTCTACATAATAACAAATATAGTTTAAGAGGTAAATACCAAAATAGTTAATGGCCCTTACCTCTTTTCGGTAAGATTGTGGTGGTGGATTTTGACTCTTTTTCCTTTTTTGCATATAATCAAGTCTTTCTGCAGTCAATATGTCTTATGTTTTCTAGTAGTCAGGATAAACCAAATGATTTTGTGATTAAAAAGAAAATCAGCACCTGAATCTCAGCAGCTTCACAACATGCAAGTTTACTCCTATCTCCTACAACTTGTCTAACATGGATTGGTAGGGTGGCTCGGTACATTGCATTTGCTCTAGGACCTCTGTGTGGACATTGCTATCATCATCATTATGGCATGGGGAAGAAAATGTTACAAACTGATCATTAAAGCCTCCTGTAAGAAGTGATTCAGTATTCTTGCTCACATTTCACCACTTAAAGAAAATCACATGACTTTGCTTAGCTTCACAGTTTGTGAGAAAATGCAATTCTGATTTGTGCCTAAAACCAGAGCCAAGTACATTTGGTGAATAGTATTTAATAACTATAAAACTTAATAACTTTTAATGTTCTAAAATATATTACATAGTTTTTAAAAATCTACTTATTTAAAAATTAATTACACCAATTCTCCTGGAAAGTTTATTGACTATTAACCAACATTATGATGCTAAAACCAAGATTATTTCTAGTGTTGCTCCTGGGAAACTATTTACACCTCAAACCTGTCCAGTTATATTCAGTCATTTCAAGTTCCAGGGTTGGCTGTCTCCACAGGGTTACTTCTTAAATGGTTATTTGCTGAGGTCAGGGCATACTAGACTCTTCATGATCTTTTCTGACCTACTTGTTCTTATTCTTAGACATTCCTAGCTGACATACTCTCTGTTTCAAACACAGTAGACATGTCACCATGCTACAAATTCACCACACTCATTCACAGGTCTGTACCTTTGGAATTTCTTGTCCTACCTAACCTTCATATATCTTGAGACTCAATTTAAATGTCAACTATATTTACTATCTCTAACAAGCTGATCTCCTTGCTCTCACTTCCTGTTTTGTCATAATACTTTTTACGTGACATTTTTAGCACTTAACATACTGCCTTGTAATTTACTTTCAATACCAGATTTTAAATATTTGAAGAATAGGAAATGTTTTACTCACATTTGATTCTTCTTTGGCCAATAAAGGGCTTCATTAGAAATTAATTTATTTAATCAGTATGTATCATCAGTATAAAGTAAGTTTACAAAGAAAAAAATGACTTTAAAATAATAATTTCCTTCAACTATATCTTCAAATGAAGTATGATGTTATAGGAGCTAATGTAAAATGACTTCCCTCGATCTAACACTGAGAAGTGATGAAGTTAGCCCAAATTAAAGAAGAATGGTGAAACTTAGCTGAACCACCACATGTACTGCTTTGAAATCTGAATCCATAAAGAGTCTGTGTTAGTTGACTGTCTATCAACTAGGCCAATATATTTAAAAATCAATGTGGTATCATCAACAAATATATTTTAATATAACTCAAATTTGCCTAGATTTAAATTTAGAAATTCCAAGTATATTATCCAAAGCAATCTACAGATTTAAAGCAATCCCTACCAACATCCCAATGGCATTTTTTTCAGGACTAGAAAATTCCTCCTAACATTCATTTGGAATCTCAAGAGATCAAAAATGGCTAAAACAATATAAAAAAAAATAAACCTAAATTGGAGATCTCACACTTCCTAATTTCAAAAGGTATTACAAAGCTACATAAATCAAAACAATATGGTAGTAGCACAAAGACAGACAAACGAAATAGAATAGAAAGGCTAGAAATAAATTCTCACATATATAGTCAAATGATTTTCAACAAGGATTCCAAGACCATTCAGTAGAGAAAGGATTCTTCTAAACAATTAGTGTTAAGAAAATTGGATATCCACATGCAAAAGAAGAAAAGTGTATGGATCCTCACCTTATACAGCAGACAAAAACTAACTCAAAATGGAGAAAGATCTAAATTTAAGATGCAAAATTATAAAAACATAGGTAAAAAGCTCATAACATTTGGAGATTCGGCAATGATTTCTGGTATGTGATACAAAAGGCACATAAAACAAAAGCAAAAATAAATAAAACTACAAAATCAAAAACTTCTGTGTATCAAAGAATACAATAAACAGAGTTAAAAGTCAACCCATGAGTTGAGAGAAAATCTTTATAAATCATGTATCCAATGAGGGGGGTAATCTCCAGAATATATAAAGAACTCCTATAGCTCAATAACAAAATTTCAAACTATCTGATACAAAAATGGGCAACAAACTGAAATAGACATTTTTCCAAATAAAATATACAAAAAGCAAACAAGAATATGAAAAAAAAATGTACAACATAATTAACCATTCAGTTAAGTTCAGTCACTCAGTTGTGTCCAACTCTTTGTGACCCCATGGACTGAAACATGCAAGGCCTCCCTGACCAACACCAACTCCGGGAGTTTACTCAAATTCGTGTCCATTGAGTTGGTGATGCTATCCAACCATTTCATCCTCTGTTGTCCCCTTCTCCTCCTGCCTTCAATCTTTCCCAGCATCAGGGTCTTTTCAAATGAATCAGTTCTTCACATCAGATGGCCAAAGTATTAGAGTTTCAACTTCAGCATCAGTCCTTCCAATGAATATTTAGGACTGATTTCCTTTAGGATGGACTGGTTGGATCTCCTTGCAGTCCAAGGGAATCTCAAGAGTCTTCTCCAACACCACAGTTCAAAAGCATCAATTCTTCGGTGCTCAGCTTTCTTTATAGTCCAACTCTCACATCCATACATGACTACTGGAAAAACCAGTTTTGACTAGACAGACCTTTGTTGGTAAAGTAACATCTCTGCTTTTTAATATGCTCTCTAGGTTTGTCATAACTTTTCTTCCAAGGAGCAAGCATCTTTTAATTTCTTGGCTGCAGTTACCATCTGCAGTAATTTTGGAGCCCAAAAAAATAAAGTCAGCTACTGTTTCCACTGTTTCCCCATCCATTTGCCATGAAGTAATGGGACTAGATGCCATGATCTTAGTTTTCTGAATGTTGAGCTTTAAGCCAACTTTTTCACTAGGGAAATGTAAATCAAAACCACAATGAGATATCAATAAAATATTAGCTCATACCCAGCAGGATGACTACTATCAAAAACAAAAACAGAAAATAATGTGTTGGTAAGGATGTAGAGAAATTGAAACCTGCATTCACTGTTGGAAGGAATGTAAAATGGTGTATTCTCTATGGAAAACAGTAGGGTGTTTCCTCAAAAAATTAAACACAGACTAATCACCTTTTGTTATTCAGTCTCTAACCATATAATCTATTAATTCAACTTCTGTATATATAACCAAAAGAAGGGGTCTTGAAGAGATATTTATAGACTCATGTTCATAGAACATGTTATTATTCACCATAGCCAAATGAAAGAAGTAACTAGAGTATCCATTGACAGAAGAATGAATAAACAAAATATAGAAACCACGAATGATGGAATATGGAATACTATTCAGCCTTAAAAAAGGAAACGCATTCTGCATACTGCAACATGAGTAAACCTCAAAGATACTATGCTAAGTGAAATATGCCACTCACAAAACTATAAAAAGTATATGATTCTACTTATATGTGGTATCCAGTGTAGTCAAATTCTTAGAAACAGAAAACATAATGTTGGCTGCCAGGGACTAAAGGGAGGGGATATGGGGTATTGTGACTTAATCAGTATAGAGTTTCAGTTTTGTAAGATGAAATTGTTTTGGAGATTGGTTTACAGCAATGTGAATATACATAATATTATTGAACTGTATTATTATAAATAGTTAAGATGGTAAACAGTATGTGTATTTTATCACAATTAAAAATTTTACAAGTTTTGACTACAATACTATGGTGTTACATATGTGTATTAAGAAAACTATAACTAAACATTGCACACATGTTTCAAGTCTGTCTCTAACAAACAACAGAGTTGCAAAAAATATTAGTTCTACAAAGTCTTGTAGAGCCTATCCTAATCTCCAAACCAGTGGCAATAAGTTACACAACAATAAACAGTATTGAGAAAAAATTAATATATACAACTATATAAATGATATCACATTCGGTCAATGCACATGTGAAATCTGTCCAATATAACTTAGATTTATTCCATTCTAACAACAACAACAAAAAACCCAGACTTTGAAGAATTACTGCTTTAACAGGCAGAGAAAATACCTGTGGTGGATTCATTTCGATGTTGGGCAAAACTAATACAATATTGTAAAGTTTAAAAATAAAAAAAGAAAAAAAAGAGAAAAAAAAAAAGAAAAATATTTTGTGTATCTCTCTTACCAACAGCCTCTGTAAATACTCTCTGATCTTTATATAAGGTAAGGACATAAAGAATTCTTTGTCAAAAGTGTAAAAGCTAAGATCTGGACAGTGTGTGAAAGGCCTTATAGATCTGGCTTCTTTAGATTCATGGGATTAGATATAGTAGACAAAGACAAAGCCTGAAGAACTATGAATATAGGTTAATAACACTGCATAGGAGTCAGTGACCAAAACTATCCCCAAGCAAAAGAAATGCAAGGCAAAGTGGTTGTTTGAGGAGGCCTTACAAATAGCTGAAAAAAGAAGAGAAGCAAAAGGCAAAGGAGAAAGGGAAAGAAATACCCAGCTGAATGCAGAGTTCCAGAGAAGAGCAAAGAGAGATTTTAAAAAAGCCTTATTAATATGAACAATGCAAGGAAATAGAGGAAGACAATAGAATGGGAAAGACTAGCAATCTCTTCAGGAAAATTAGATACCAAGGGAACATTTCTTGTAAGGATGAGCACAATCACAGAAATGGCAAGGACTTAACAGAAGCAGAAAAGATAAAGAAGTAGCAAGAATACTCAGAAGAACTATACGAAAAAGGAGTTAATAACCTGGATAATCATGATGGTGTGTTCCCTCACTTAGAGCCAGACATCCTGCAGTGTGAAATCAAGTGGGCCTTAGGAAGCATTATTACAAACAAAGCTAGCTGAGGTAATGGGATACAAGCTAAGCTATTTCAAATCCTAAAAGATGGTGCTGTGAGAGTGCTCCACCCAATATGCCAGCAAATTTGGAAAATTCAGCAGTGTCCATAGGACTGGAGAAGGTCAGTTTTCATTCCAATCTCAAAGAAAGGCAATGCCAAAGAATGTTCAAACTGCCATACAACTGCGTTCATTTCACGTGCTAGCAAGATAATGCTCAAAATCCTCCAAGATAGGCTTCAACAGTACATGAACTGAGAACTTCCAGATGTTCAAGCTGGATTTAGAAAAGGCAGAGGAACCAGGGATCAAATTGCCAACATTCACTGGATCACAGAAAAATAACAAGGAAGTTCCAATAAAACACCTACTTCTGCTTCTTTGACTATGCTAAAGCTTTTGACTGGTCTGGATTACAACAAATTGTGGAAAATTCTTAAAGAGATGGGAATACCGGACCACCTTACCCTCCACATGAGAAACCCATATATAGGTCAAGAAGCAACTGTTAAAACCATACATGGAAATATGGACTGGTTCAAAACTCTGAAAGAAGTATGTCATGGCTTTGTATTGTCACCCTGCTTATTCGACTTACATGCAGAGTACAATATGCAAAATGATGGGCTGAGTGATGCAGAAGTTGGAATCAGGAGTGCCGGAAGAAATAACAACCTCAGATATGCAGATGATATCACGCTAATGGCAGAAAGTGAAGAGGAACTAAAGAGCCTCTTGATGAGGGTGAAAGAGGAGAGTGAAAAAGCTGGCTTAAAACTCAACATTCAAAAACTGAAGATCATGGCACCAAGTCCCATCACTTCATGGCAAATAGATAGGAAATAAGTGGAAACAGTGACAGACTTCATTTTCCTGGGCTCCAAAATCACTTCAGCTGGTGACTGCATCCATGAAAGTAAAATATACTTGCACTTTGGAAGAAAAGCTATGACAAACCTAGACAGTGTATTCAAAAGCAAAGACATAACTTTGCCAACAAAGGTGCATATAGTCAAAGCTATGGTTTTTCCAGTTGTCATGTATGGATGTGAGAGTTGGACCATAAACAAGGCTGAGTGCCAAAGAATTTACCCTCTCAAATTCTATGAAGAAGATTCTTGAGAGTCCCTTGGACAGTAAAGACATCAAACCAGTCAATCCTAAAGGAAATCAACTCTGAATATTCACTGATGATAAAGCGGAAGCTCCAATACTTTGGCCACCTGATGGAAAGAGATGACTCATTGGAAAAGATACTGATGCTTGTAAAGATTGATGATAGGGGATGAAATGGTTGAATGAAATGAGTTTGAGCAAACTCTTGAGAGACAGTTAAGGAGAGGGAAGCATGGCATGCAGCCGTCCATGGTGTCAGAGAGTCAGACATGACTTAGTGACTGAACAACAACATATAAATACAAATATCTTTTCTATATACTTCTTTCTGTCCCCAACTTTATTGAAATATAATTGACATATAACTTGGTATGAGTTTAAGCCATACAACATGATGACTTCATACATGTACACATTGTAAAACGATGATCATATTAGGGTCATTAATACCTCCATTACCTCTCAAATTTACCATTTTTTCTTTATGGGGGGGGGTGGGTGGTGAAAACATTTAAGGTCTAACTCTTTTAACAACTTTCAAAAATATAATACACCATTGTGAAGATTAGTCATGATACTATACATTAGATCTCCAGAACATATTTTTCTTATACCTGGAAGTTTGTACACTTTTGCCAATATCTCCCCATTTTCCCTATCCCTCAACCCCTGGTAATTATCACTCTATGTTTGTCTGACTTTGGCTTCTTTAGATTCCACATGTAAATGAGATCATATAATATCCGTCTTTCTTTGACTTATTTTACTTATTATAGGGGCCTCAGGGTCCATCCATATTGTTGGAAATGTTAGCATTTTCCTCTCTCTCAGGGCTGAATAGTATCCATGTGTATATTATTCATACATACATATAGCTCAGACAGTAAAACGTCTGCCTACAATGCAGGAAACTTGGGTTCAATCCTTGGGTCAGGAAGATCCCCTGGAGAAGGAAATGGCAACCCACTCCAATATTCTTGCCTGGAAAATCCCATGAACTGAGGAGCCTGGTAGGCTACAGTCCATGGGACATGACTGAGCGACTTCACTTTCACTTTCACTTTCATACATCTTTTTATCCATTTATCCTTAGACAAACACTTAGGTTGTTTTCATTTCTTGGCTACTGTGAATAATGCTACAATGAACAGCAGATATTTCTTTGAGATAATGGTTTCATTTTGGGGGGTAGATACCCAGAAGTAGGATTGCTGTATTATACAGTATTTTTATTTCAAGTTCTTTGAGGAACCACTGTACTGTTTCTTATAGCAGCTGTGCCAATTTATATTTCCACCAACAGTGCACAAGCATCTCTCTTCTCCAGATCCTCACCAACACTTATTATTTATTGTCAACAGATGTGAGGTGATATCTCACTGTGATTTTGATTTTAATTTCCCTGATTGTTAGTGATGTTGAGCATCTTTTCATGTAACCCTTGGTTATTTATTTGTCTCCTGTTCAGGCCCTCTCATCATTTTTAATTGAATTGTTTGTTTTTTTTTGCTATTGAGCATCAGGTTACTTCTTAATATATAATAGGTGGTGTTTCCTTTAAAAACAGATAAAAAACAAATTTTACAGATTATGCTTAAACATTGATCTAGTTCCTTGGCTGAGTTTCCAATGACATCTGATTGTATTTATAAGAAAAATATTGCATCATTTCCTTCGGTCTCTCAATATGCCAATAAGAGCTCCTTGACCTTCAACCACCCTTTAGAAAAGGGAATTATAACTTTCATTTCTCATTGTGTTGGAGAAAGCAATGGCAACCCACTCCAGTACTCTTGCCTGGAAACTCTCATGGAGGGAGGAGCCTGGTAGGCTACAGTCCATGGGGTCGCGAAGAGTTGGACATGACTGAGCGACTTCACTTTCACTTTTCACTTTCGTGAACTGGAGAAGGAAATGGCAACCCACTCCAGTGTTCTTGCCTGGAGAATCCTAGGGACAGGGGAGCCTGGTGGGCTGCCGTCTATGGGGTCGCACAGAGTCGGACACGACTGAAGCGACTTAGCAGCAGCATTTCTCATTGTGTAGTTATAGGGTAATTAACAAGTTAGTATTAAGCTTTCAAGGGCTGACTTAAGTTTCTTTCTTTAATGCCAACACTGTTATTGCAATTGGATAAAAGCATAAAAAGTTCATTGTGAAAATGGAACAGGAGATTTTTAAAAACTGCTTAATTGACAAATCATACTCATCAGTCCTGCAAATATCACTTTATACAAAATCTTTTTAAAATTAAATTAAAAAGCAAAACTATTTGTAAATTTTCTGAAATAGATATTATAAAATATTTTATCTATCAGTGCTTGATTATTTGAAATCATATTAATTTACACTTGAAAATTTTTATCATATTTATGTTACAATATCCTTCCTCCATATTACAACTAATTCAAAGCTGTTTAAAATATTCCAAGGACAAACATATTTAGCAGAATTAAAACTACTCAATGTGGAAGTTCAGACAATGAATATATATTTTTAATAAGTGATTAATAATTTTTGTCAATATTAAATCACTACAAATCAGTCTAGTTTTATTTAAAATTTTAAAATTTGTTTTTATCTACAAAATTATGACTTTGTTATACTGAAAAATTTGACTTACTATCAATTATTTTTCAAAATATGATAATTTGCATAATATTCAAGATTAGATGGATCAATGTTTCTTATGCTGATCCCAGCAGGATCACTTGGGTACTTATTAGGAAAAAACTCTCAGGCCACAGCCCACACCTACTAAATCAAAAGCTGGGAGTAAAGCCAGCAAGTAGTGGTTTAGCACATTTCCCTAATGATTTTAATACACACTAAAGTTTGAGAATGACTAGACTAGGTTATGGTATAGGAAAAACTATCTCCCAAACCATAGCAATTTAACAGAACAAGATTTTATGTCACATAAAAGCAAGGTCTGCTATAGATCTAAATAATTTCCCAAGGCAGGTCTCTTTGATATTTTAGCTCAGTATTTTGAGATACTTCAAACAGTACAGGCAATTAAACGCTTCCACCCAGAAATGAGGAACACTCCTGCCCACTTTCCATCACCTAAAACAATCCATGTGGTCACACCTAAATCCAAGGATTAGGTGTGAGACTTCAATCTCTCTCTGTCTATAAGTAGAATTAGTCACATACTAATAAACATTAGTAATGCCTATCACAATTAGTTATGTGTCCTATTCCAATTGAAAGTCCTTGAGTACAACCCTAGAGTTACTGAGTAATAGCAGTTAGCCTAGAAATCTCTAGTTTTAACAGTAGCCCTGGAAATCCCATTACTTGATATCAATTAAATTTAAGAACCAGAGCTTTGGACTTTAATATCTGTTATACAATAAATTTTCTTTTATCAAAAGGAAGATGACTGAGTTTACAGAAATGCAAGAACTTGTGATGAGTAAAATAATACCTTTGGTTATTATATGAAGGCAAGGAAAGGTGTATATTAGTTTTGCATCATCATTAGCTTCCACTAACCAAAGCTCTATGTATGACAGGATAGATTTAGTACATTTTTAATGCATTTATACAAAAAATTCATTTCTCAAGGTTCGTTTTATATCACTGAAATACAAACAGAGTGGACACTATGCCACCTCCAAATTGGAATAATTCTAAAATAATGATGCACAATTAGCCTGTCTAGAACTGGGGTGTGAACTCTTTTTTGCTTTTCAAAATGTTTGATTCTAGAGAACTTTGCCCCCAAATACAGTTTATATACCTTATATTTAAAACAAGATAAACATTTACAGAATGTTGAATAGGAAACAAAAAACTATTTCAGAAGGCAGTCATGTTCACCTGATGTACAATGAATATCATTGTTTTAACCCATTCAGGATCTCAATTTTTAAAAAGTATTTCTGATACAGAACCAATTTATTTTAAATCAAGTATCTGATAAACGATCTATTACACCTTGCAGAAGTGAATATGTCAAACTTACATTTTTTTCTTCTTTCCCTGAAGTCTTATTACAATTATAAATGAATCCTATCACTATTTTAAGGGTTAGTGCTATGGACCATGGGCTTCCCAGGTGACTTAGTGGTAAAGAATCTGCCTGCCAATGCAGGAGATGCAAGATGTGGGTTCGATCCCTGGGTCAGGAAGATCCCCTGGAGAAGGAAATGGCAGCCCACTCCAGTAGTCTGGCCTGGAGAATCCCATGGACAGAGGAGCCTTCCAGGCTACAGTCCATGGAGTCTCAAAGAGACACAACTGAGCAAATGAGACCACAACACAGCTCTGGGCCATAACCACTACTAACTAACTCATATACAAATAAGCTTGTATGTGGGAAAGTCTCTACAATGAGTTATCTTTAAATAAATAACTTACCACTGCTAAGACATATGGAACATGTCATAATGGAACATATACATATGTAGCCATATATGTACATAAACACATATACACACATTAAAAAATGACAGATGTCATAAAAATCTCCTTCAGTTTTCAGTTTCTGAAAACATCCTTCTCTAAACTAAAATTAAAAAAACAAACACACACAAAAAAACCCTGCTTTATTTAAAATTCTTTATCTCTTCTCCCTTGGTTATTTTTTTACCTTCTTGCTTTTTACCTGAAACACTCTTTCTTCAGACACTCCCATGACATATTTCCTCAGCTCATTCAAGCCCAAGCTCAAATTTCACTTTCTAAATATGATCTCTTCTGACAATGCAGCTTAACATTGCAATACTCCCTACATGCCTCCATTGCTTTATTTCTCTCCATAACACATCACATTTGATCCTATATACAGACATATTTTGTTATTATCACTCTACACTAGAATGCAAACTCCACAAGGCAAAGAAGTTTTGTCTGTTTTGTTCACTCTTGTGTCTCCAGTACCTAGAACAATAATGACACATAGTAAATGTTTGATAATTACTTGTGAACTAAATAAAGAAATAAATTATTTTTAAAAAATGAAGAAGTAAACAAATGATAAATTAAACATAAAATACATGGGTCATGTGAACATGTTGATAATTATACTACAAAATTGATGATGAACTATATTATCAACTAAACTCTTGCATCGTATGCACAAAGAATAGAATTATGAACTCATGTCAGGAAAAGTTAGGGATGGTTACTTCACAAATTTACTTTGTAAGAATATTTTAAGGTACACCTGGAGGTGGTGAATAGATCACTGAAAGAGAAGAGCATAACAAGCCGAGAGAACAATTTGTGCACAGCAAAGAGATTTGACAGAACAGAGGATGATTGTTAAGGGTGAACTACAATTATTCAGGGAGAGCTGCAGCATAAGTGTTGAGAAAGGAAAGACCAGGGAAAGGAAATCAGAGGCATGAGAGTGCCAACGAGAAAGCCTTGCATGCCATGCTGTGGATCTAGAACTCATCTTTCCCAGAAAAGAGGAACCACCAAACAGCTTTATGCCTGGGCATGACAGCACCACACTGTCCTTTTTAAAAAGGCCATTTTGTCTGCATCAGAGATATGAACTTGAATAGAGGACAGAACATAGTCTAGGTGATTTAGAATAAGGATATTAACTAAGACAGCTGGTTGGGATGGAGGAAGAGGTAAATTTGAGAAATGTGAGATAAAAATGAGAGGTATTAAGTGATCAGTTAGAAATGAGGCTTGAGAGGACAAACAAGAATCTAGAACGACCACTAGGAATCTAGCTAGATGAAGACAGAAAACCAGGAGGAAAAGCAAGTTTGGGAATAAAGGCAATACGTTTGTTTTTGTTATGCTGGGTGAGATATCCACAAAAAGATGACCAATGGGTGACTGGATCTATGAGTAGGGCACTTGCCAGAAGCTATCAGAGGTGTCCAGTGGTGAGTCTCTAGCATACAGGCAAAGAAAGACATGAGCCAGATGGAAGGCTTCAGGGAGAGCGAGGTAAACAAGTACAAAACAGGAACCTGGGAATAAAACCTTGAATGACATGAGCTTTTAAGGATCAGAGAAAGAAAAAAAGAGTTTAAGAGTATGAGAATGGGAATAAATAGCTGAAAAGAAGCAGATAACAAGGAGAGAATGATGGCACAGAGGCCAAACTAGGAGAATTTTACTCTTCCACTAAAGAAAGGAGCAGTCAAAATTGTCAAATACATCAGAAAGATAATTTAAGTGCTATCTTTCTCCTACACAGAATAGAGAGAGAGACAGATAAGACCAGAAAAAGGCTAGGAGAAAAGTAACTACCAAGATGCTCATGCCAATATGTTCCAGATTTAAATACAGAAAACTGGCAGTGTTTGGCTATCACCAGGAAATTATTCTTATTTTATGTTATTCTTTTGTTTATTTTCTAATACTGGCAAATATTAATGATCATTGTAGACACTGTAGACATACATGTGTATTTACTCCACTATTGGCAGAAATATGAAATGTATGATGGTTATGGATTAGAAATTGTATACTTGTCTTTTAGAGTTGGCAGTACTTTAAAGATTTTAAAACTCAGAGAAAGAATTAGTTCTATGAACATGTTTTAAAATACCACCATGTAACCAAAGTTTAATAATAATATTCCAAATAATTTCAAGGCTTGCTTAAATAAAGCCTATATGCTTTATATAAAGCTTAAACAAAGAACCTATGTTCATACAGAACCAACTTGATGGAAGCAGTAATATGCCATGCTATGTAATCACCTATATCCAAATAATTAGGTTTAACTCATAATTGCTAATTGTATTTCCACTTGAAACTAAAGAACTTGAAGGCTCTGCACTTAGAACATATAACATATAGTCAATCATCTTAGGTTCAAATTATCCCAGTCCTTGAAATAAAATTAAATTTATTTGGTTATATGTTTTATAACAGGCTTCCCTGGAATTGTTATATTATTCAAAAGTTAGTAACTTCTAAAAACATATTCTTCACATTAGCATCTATTGAATTATTTAATTTTATTTATTCTATTTAAACAAAGATAGCCCCCAAAATAAAATAATTTTTACTGTTAATTGACTTTGTGCATGCATGCTGAGTCATTTCAGTCATGTCCAACTCTTTGTTCTCCAGGCAAGAATATGGGAGTGGATTGCCATGTCCTTCTCCAGGGGATATTCCTGACCCAGGTATTGAACTGCTGTCTCCTGCCTCTCCTGCATTACAGGTGGATTTCCACCCAGTGCACCACCTGGGAAGCCCCATTAATTGACTTCACATTTTTCTTAAACTAACTCTAATCACACACAGGAGTATCTAGAACATAGTCTATAAATAAAGTTCATTTAGGTCAATAAAGTTAGTAAAGAAATCATTTCTGCTTTTGCCTTAGGATAAAGGTCCTGACCTTTATTTCTATACTCATATCATAAAATTAATGAAAGTTAAGTTTGTTAATGTTAACATCTTAAAAATTTACTGATTTTCCTCATTAATTAAAAAATTTACATTCTCTCTCCTAAATTATTTTCAGGTCTCTATGCGTCTTCATGACTGCCTACTCAGTAGCACAACTCTGAACTTTCTTGTACCATGACTCTGTTTTTCGTCAATTGTCTTCATTTCCTCCTATCACAAAGTAAAGTCCAAATGGAGAGCAGAGGAATGCCAATGGGAGCATTATATGCCCATACTAAACTTCTATTTTTCAAGATGGATTTCTGTCTCCAATATAACTGTATGATTCAAAGGTGCTTCAAGTTTAATGTGTTAAAAGTAAGACTTATTATACCTTTTCCCACATTTTTTTTTCTTATTTTCCTCTTTTAGGTAAATGTGCCATTGATGAGTAGTCCAGACCAGAAATGAAGTGGTCATTCTTACCATCTCTCTCTCCATTCCTTCTCTGTGTACTTACATACTAAGTCCTACAATTTGTATCTCCTAAATCTTCCCAGAATTCTATTTCAATAGCCTTCCATCAAAAACTCTTTAATTGAGACTTATCTTTTTTTCAGCTTGACTAATTCAGAAATTCTCTTGCTTCTGGTCTTATCCTATTCCCCATATTATCTGAATAGCCCTAAAGCATTCTCCACACTGTAATCAGAGAAACTACCAAAAGAAGTTCTGACTATGTCATTCCTGTTCTTAAAATAAAATAGTAACAACAAAATGAACCAAATAAAAACATAATAACTATCATTATGTCACAATATTTAATAAAGTGAGTTCTGCACTTGATAGCATTGGGTCAAAAATCCAGATCTACCATTTACTTGGGCTTCCTTGGTGGCTCAGTCTTTAAAGAACCTGCCTGCAATGTGGGTTCAAACCTGGGTTCAATCCCTGGGTTGGGAAGATCCCCTGGAGGAAGGCATGGCAACCCACTCCAGTATTCTTGCCTGGAGAATCCCCATGGGCAAAGGAGACTGGTGGGCTACAGTCCATGGGGTTGCAGAGTAGGACATGACTGAGCAAGTAAGCATAACACAGCACCATTTACTTGCTGTGAAACCTTGGGCAGATTAATCTCAACTTTCTACATCCAAATATCCTCATATTTTAAAATGTAGGACTGACGATAATTTCCTTTTCTTATAGTTAGGAATAAACAGAACACAGCACATGGCATTTTTTTTTTTTTTTTCCCATGGCTGCCCAGGTCTTTGGTTACCTCACAGACTTCTGTTTTTGCCCTGCGGCATGTGTGGGATTTTCATTCCCCGACCAGGGATCGAATCCATGTCCCCTGCATTGGAAGACAGATTTTCAACCCTGAACCATAAGGGAAGTCCTCAAGGCATTTCTACTGTTGACATTTTTAAGCTCCTGCTAGGCTACATGGGAGCTATAAAGCACTTTGCATACCTCACTAGTCATGACAACAATCCCTTGATGTATGCATCATCTTCAATTTACAAATGTTGTCAACTCATGTCTTTAAAATCAAGTAACTTGCTGAAAATCACACAACAGAACCAAGATTTCAATCCAAAGTCCAGTTTATGGATATTTCTCTCTCTGTGTCCTTTTTGATTGCCTCCAAAAGGTACTGACTGAGTGTCCATCCCTGAGGCACTCGATGTGGTTTGAAAAGCAGGTTCACATCAGGCAGACATGACTGATACTGCTATAACATGCAAACTCCAAAGTACAGTAGCTAGGAAAAAGCTCTTCTTGATTTCTCCTACATTGGCCTTGTATACATTCTCCCTCATTCTTCCTCATCTTCCTTTTCCTGATGATCCATGTAATGAAGTGCCTGCAATTCCCTGACAAACCAGCTTCCCAGGCATTCTCACATTTACACGTTACGCCCTTAAGCCCCTTCTCTAGTTGACGCATTTCTTCTTGTGCTTTATGATAATTTCAAAATTATCTCACCTTCTCCAAAATCTCCTCTGCCTTTAAAACCTTTACAGGCAGCTTTAAAAACTTCCACTCCCCTAAATTCTTTTATGTCTATATTCATCTCCTAAAATGTCACAATATTATTTTCTTGTCTCTATCTGCACTTGTTACACTATAATAGTATCCTGCTCACATGCTCTGTCTCCCCCTCACTCAACTCTGAGCACATAGAGACAAAGTTTTACCTATAATCCTGTCTCTCATGCTGAACACAGCATCTGTACCTGGTATACAGAAGATGCTTTATAATGATTGTTCAAATAAGTAAACAAGTAAATATATTTTAACTGCTGTTAACATATAAGCACAATTCATTCCAGATTACTTATAAAATTTTTGAAATGATAGGGGAAATCAGATCTATATATCTGAAAATTATTGTTGAATCTACTTATTCGATGGCAAAGTATTAAAAAGCTGTCAAACTGAGTCGACCTTGGAGAGATGACTTAATCCGTTGGAGCTTCTTTGTCTAAACAATGGATATGATAATACCTTTTCATGCATTCATTCCTTAAATATTGATTCAAGTATTTCCATTAGCCAGGTAATACGTAGGTGCTAGTGATAGAATGGCGGGCAGCCTTAGATTCCAAGCTATTCAGATTTGTATTTGATCTAGTGGAAAATTCAGCCAAGAACAGTCATCTGTAATGTAATGATGTTCTCATGGGGGAGGGTCACAGGAGAACCACAATGCTATGGGAATGTATTGAGGGACACCTATTCCTGCTTGGGAGTTGGGGTCAGGACAGCCTTTCTTTGTGACATCTAAGTCAAATGGTGCAAATGAATGTGTGGGTGCAAATACACAAGTTCATGTGTGTGAGTGTTTGCTGGGAAGGAGGAGCAGGAGTCAGAATGAGAGAAACAGGCGGACAGGACAGTATTTTTCAAAAACCAAAAGAAATTTAATAGCTCAATTTAAAAGACATAAGTGAAGGGTTTAGATTCAAGTTTACACTCAAATGTTGGAGAGCTACAGGAACTAGATCACATCAGGTCTTGTAAGACTTTCAAAAAAGCTTTGACTTTATCCTTAGACCAAGAGAAACTATTAATAGGATAATGAGTCAGAATTGCATTTTTAAAAATTACTTTTTACTAGATTAGCAGGAACATCAGTTAGGAGGCTGTTAGTAATAATCCAGATGAAATACTTTGACTTAAGAATTAGTTAGAAAGCATGAAAGAAATGAACAGATTTAAGAGTTATCAGAGGTATAGAATTAAATAACCATTAGAGCTTGATTGTGGGGCTGAAGAAAGGTTGGAATCAAGGCAGATGCTCAGGTTTCTACCTTGGGCTACTGGTGGGCAGAAGAGCCAACTACCAGAGGAAGCAAGGATAGTGAGCTGATAACCTATATCCCTAGAATTGTGCTGTTTTTATAGAATTGCTCTGAGGATTAAGTGTCATAATTTATGTACAATAACAGCTACCTCAATGCCTAGTGCATCATAGCTGTTTTCTGTAGTCATTTCAACTTCCTTCTTCCCTTTTCCAAAGTTGTACCAGTAATTTAGTAACAAAACTGGGACTAGAATCCCAGGCTTCTGTTTACCAGTTCAGAGTTCTTTGTTAATGGACTGCTGATCTATAAACAAAGATGAAACACAGGAATTTTAAAGCAAATATTCACAACTTATCTTGGAATTGCTTACAAGCTGAGAGCCATCCAACTTATTTTTAGTTTATATTTAAAATGAATCATATGTTCCAAAATGACTGACAGAAACACAGCTTTGTTTCTGAAGCCAATTCTCTTCCATCATTTTGGACATCATTCAGAGCTATAACAGACTTTCAGGGTGTTTAAAAGCATTCATCCATGACAACAACAAATGCTAATTATCATAAAAAATAAACAGCTCCTGTTAACATCGTTCTAAGAATTTCTCCTACTCCAGCACTATATTTCATCTATCATCCCATCTGTTTTGGGGGTGGGAACAAAGACTGGATGAAAGTATAATTATCATGTATCAAACTGGACAACACAACAAAATAGAAATGAATACAAATGGGAGGAAGAGCACACATAATAAATCTGGAAAGGGAAAAAAGAAACATAAATAAAATACACATTTCATGCTGCAATGAACAGCAGATATATAAGTCCATAATGAAGTTTGTAATGTTTATCTCATTGGGTATAAGGTGTATGTTCTCCCATTTCAGTTCACAGTCCTAGCTGTCATCAGATTTTCTCCCACATGATCAAATAGTCATCTTGTTCACTTGGGATGTTTACAGATTTTCTCTGTTGAGTTCTATTGTTAAAATTCCACCTTGAGACTTCTAAACATACCAAAACAAACAAAATAAGCCTACTTCTATATATTTATTAACACAGTTCAAAGAGAATCTTCTATGTATCTTTGATTCAGCTCTAGTCTCTAAAAAAACAAAAAATCAAGAATAGCAAAGTTCTCAAAAGTCTGTTAAATTAAAGGGAAGAGCACACATAATACAGAGGCTACAGAGGCAATTATTTCACTACAAATAATACTAAAAACATGAATAATTTCATGTTCTGAATTAGAAACTAGAAATTCAAGAAGGGCCAGGAGTTTGTTTCTTTTACTGGCATATACTCACACCTGGTATTGTCCCTGGCATGTAGCAGATGTTTAATCAAAATTTTTTGGATTAAATATTGCATAAAATGAAGCATTAACATGCTTTTTTTCCCCTCAGATGATTTTTAAGGATACCTATTCTATGAATAATCCTATAATGACTCTTAGCATTCATATTGAAATAATCAAAGACTTTTGGAATATGTAAGTATTGATATCAACTTAAAGTGTTAGCTGTGGTAAAGTTTCTTTTAAATAGTAACTAAATTTTTTAATAAGTTTAATCTCCAGGTCAAGTTTCCATTAAAAGTCTATATATCTAATTAACTGACTATATATATGTTTAAATTTGTCTCAATGAAGTAAATATTTAGAATAACACTCAACCAAAGGATCAATTATATATGAAACACTGCTTTGCCAGACTATGATGTGACCTTGATTACAAATCTTATTATCCCTTTTTTCAATCACTCAAGAACCACATATATGAAATAAAAATGTCAAACCCATACGCATACACACAGAATAGTAAGGAAAGGTGGTATATCATAAATATTTCAGACATTTGCCAACCCTCTTTCTACTATGAGGGGCTTTAAGATAATAAATAAGTATAAAATATCACATCTAACATACATATATATGTATTATATATGTGTGTATAGACCATGTGTATCTGCATGTGCATATGAGATATATAATATTTAGTCAGAATTCACCTGCATTATAACAGGAAGAAAAGGAGAAGTAAATCAACAATGGATTCACAATGAATTTATATTCGTATTTTGTATATCTCTATATATGACCATTCATAAACATAAGTGGAGCTTTCCAGGTGGCACTAGTGGTAAAGAGCCTGCCTAGTTTTGCCTGGCGAATCCCATGGATGGAGAAGCTTGGCAAACTACAGTCGATAGGGCTGCACAGAGTTGGACACGACTGAAGTGACTTAGCACACATGTAAACATAAGTGGACCAATTTGCAACTGAGCTAGCCCTGGAACATCATGTTATACATGCTCAGAGAAACCATTCACATAGAACCTGCCATTCATAATTTGACATGTATAACTTTATCAATGACAGAAAATAATGATTTAGAATAAAACAATGCAATAGATTTAGTAACTCTATTTTATGCTAAAAACCACATCAAAGGTACTTAGGTTATTTTAGGAATTTAAGTATTCTTTCTAAAGTTAAGTTTTAAATAAAAATTTTACTTTTTTAACTAACAAGTGCAAAATTACACTTGTGTGTGTGTGTGCACATGTGCTCTGTTGTGTCTGACTCTTTGTGACCCAGTGGACTGTAGCTGCCAGGATCCTCTGTCTACAGAATTTTCCAGGCAAGAATATTAGAATGGGTTTCCATCTCCTACTCCAGGGAATCTTCCTGACACAGGGATCACACCGCACCTCTTGTATCTTGTGTCTCCTGCTGTCTCCTGCACTGATGGGCAGATTCTTTACCACTGTGCCACCTGGGGAAAGCTCACAAAATTACACTATTAATGTATATTTAGACATACTCTTTCTTATCCCATTTAAAAAAAAAAAAAAACTTCAAATTATTTACATTGTTTCTCCAACCCTGTAACTCCCTGTAGACCAGTGATAAACATCTTAATGTGAAATTTCTTATCACTAGGTAATAAAATAGTATGCAGTTTCTTCACCAATATAACTTACAAGGAAATTATTACTTTATTTTACTTTTTACTTTCTTTGTATTTCTGAGACTTATTTTTATTTGACACTTCAAGATAACCATTCATGTAAAAATAACATGCATTACAACAGGAAAGCACAGACAACCTCTAGCCAGCAAATATTCATTTAAAGACACAAAAATAAATACTATGTAGTAAGCCCTTATGTATGCATATAAACAGTTCCCAAAACTCTAAGAATTTCAATGGGTATTTTAACATGCTATACAGATAGAAAGGTTATTATTTTTTATACACATTCTTTGCACATAAATAATTACAGAAAATGTTAAGGCAAAATTCTGAATTTCTTTATTTCTCTAGATTTCTTGATAAGCTTCAGTGACAGCTCATTATAAGGCTTCACTTTGGGAAAATACACTGAAACTGGTAGAAAAAAAATGTTTGAATAAATGTTTCAATGCGATATTTCATACTATCTCTATCCTTCATCCAACACTATAGTTCACAGTAATTAATCATTTCCACAACAAAAGTGCTTATTTTACACATACACAGGGAAAAAAGTGTATGATGCAGTTGTTCTTTATTTGGATATATGAAATTAGTGTTTGATTACAAATGTTTTTCTATCCCTTAATTTTAAAACAAAAAACAATAACACAAAAAGAATCTCAAATGAGTTTCAGAAAATTATCTATATTTAAAGCATAGCCCCAAAGGCTACTGATTTTTTCTTACCAGTGCTGTCATCATAGACAACTGTGACAGTTTTCCACTTGAAGAACTGCACCAAGTCCAAAATGGCACGGCTGAGTGAAGAGAAGTCTGGGTAGAGACTGACATAGAAGGAATCTTTGTTGTCTGACACCTGGTGCTTCCAGCGGGTCTGGATGTGGGGAACCCCCAGAGCATTGCAGATAGACTGAACTGCATTTGCCGAAGAGCTGTGTGAAGGCCCGAAGATGGCAGCCACCCCAAGAGACAGCTGATCACAGGCTGCAGAGGAGACAGAAGTCTGTCAGTAATGAGAGGAGATGCCAGTGTGCCAACAGTACCACATTATCATTGTCCCAAAGGCATCATCCTGAAGGACGATTTGTTTGCCCTTAATATAACATCTACATCTAGCTGATTTTACATTTTGCCTAACTCCAAATATTCTCAGTCTGTTAGAAGGGAAATTCACCTACACACCTACAGCCTAATGTTCAAATATAATAACTCCACAAATAATGTCAAGGGAAGAGAAGGGGAAGGAGAAAGAGAGAGAATATTTTAGAATTTAAGGGGTGAATATTCATTTTGCAAAAATACTTCATATCCAGGGGATACTTCAGGGAAATACTTCAAATCAGGGGAATAACGTTCCTTCCCAAATTCTCTGGTCATCCTCTACAATTTCAAACTCTGAAACAGAATCCATGTATTTTTCATGGCCCATCTAAAAAGCTATGGATGGGCACATGGTTTAGTATCTGCAATATCTGATGATATAGGTCAAGCTGTGCATACAAATGCCCATACAAAACCTGACATGAGTCACAGAGGGTGAGTCCATAGGGATTAATCTCATTGAGTAGGAAGAACATCAAAGTATTTAATTAAATACAGAAATATCTAATCATCTTTATTTATTCGGCTTTTGGATACTGTAAGACTTTTATGATGTACTAAATTAGTTTTAAGTTTATATTTATGTGTAGAAAATTTTATTCACATAAATAATAATTATAGTAATTAAGAGACACATAAACAAATTAGAAGGTATTTAGACAGAAACAGCAAAACTGTGACAGGACTTTAAATTGTGTAAGGTATATTAAAGCAACTGGTAAGTCTGGGTCTAGAAAGTCAATAATTACTGGAAACATGAAACTCATCTTTAAATACATGAAGAATCTAATCTGTGAAAGAGGCTAAAATGTGTTTCTTTTGACTGGAAAAGGAGGAATTAGGGCAAATGTATAGAAGTGTCTCATGAATTCTGACACAACTTAAGAGAAGAAATGTTCAAATATGGAAGTCTGTTCCAAGAAGCAACAGTCTGTCTATCCCTGAAAATATATAAGGATGACTAAAATATATAACAGATGACTATTGTTACTGGAATTTAGGGATCAATTAGATTTTCAGTCTTAATTCTTTCAAAATAATTTGTCATTCTACTGTGCAAAATTTACTGATTTTTCCTTCAGAGATTTTGCCACATAAAATGCAATTTGATGGATGGATTCTTAAGCACAGAGATATTTAATAAATAAATTTTAGGAAAAAAACACATTTGTTTAATCTTTTTTCAAAAATTCAATTCGATATAAATATATAGTTTTTGAACACATAGATTCTTACTTTTAAAGTAATAATCAGAATTCTGAATCAGTAGAAAGTTTGGAGCCTCAAGTTTTTCACTCACATAAATTTTAATTCACATACACTGAAAATAAAAGATCTTCCTTCTCTAGATTTTTGACAAGTCACAAATCAAGAAAAGTTAAAAACATTATTTTAGCTTATACAGAGCTTCTGAAGTGTGTTTCAAAGAAAAAATAGAGTTTTGGGGTATCAGAGGAGTCATTCAAAAGCAATATATGATTCAAATAATAATTCAAATTCTAATGCATCAGAGTTTATTGAGCAAAACAGTATTATCTATTAAAAATATAAGATCATTGATCAGTGAAAATTTAAACATTGAACATACATTCTTGGAAAAACAAATTTTAAAAAGTTTAACAATGTCCAAATGAATTGGTATTTTATAATAAATCATATCAGTATCACATATATTATTGAGGTCTCATAAGATTCAAAACTATATTAGATCTCTCCTTTTTATTAGTGGGCTTCTCTGGTAGCTCAGCTGGTAAAGAATCCGCCTGCAATGCAGGAGACCCCGGTTTAATTCCTGGGTTGGGCAGATCTGCTGAAGAAGGGATTGGCTACCCACTCCAGTATTCTTGGGCTTCCCTGGTGGCTGAGATGGTAAAGAATCTGCCTCCAATGTGTTGGGAAGATCCCCTGGAGAAGGGAATGGGCTACCCACTTCAGTATTTTGGGATGAGAATTCCAGACACGACTGAGCAACTTTCACTTCATATTATCTCTTTACATATTGCTGTGCCACCCAAGCAGTCATAGGTCAACAAGCAAGTGCTTCCCAAGACAAGATCCACACCATGACATCCACCATTTAAGTATCTCACAAAGAAAGTTATTCATACACTTATATGAGCTTTTTTCAGCTTCAGGCAAAAGTCACTTCAGGAATTAGATTCCCAATGGATTTTTAATGAGTGAAAAATCTGTAAATATTTTTTAATATTCTAAAAACCAAATGAGTTTACCACCTCATAGTTTTGCTAAGATATTCCCAAGGTAGTAAGATGTTTGTTATCAGAACATTCTAGTCTACTTTTTTTTTTATGTTGCTACTTTGAAGTCACCATTAGGAAATCTATTAATATTTTATTTATACTGTACTCATATTCCATATTCTTTGGTCTAAATTATTTCATTTGAGACAGAGCTTCTTCTTCCTAATGGAAATAATCATGAATGATGTCACTAATCAAATGCTTTTGTCTTGCAGCTAATGACTTATTTTGCAATTATGATGACACACGTCGTATTTCACAATAACCTTTACCCCCTTTTTCAGCCTTCAAAACCTTTCATCACCCTGACATGGTTCTGAAATGTGGAAACTTATTTTTATTCATAAAGATATGAATTCAAAGGGCAGGCAGAACATAGGCTTTGATAAACACTAGTTAGCTGGGGGAAAAGAAGGATACTTTCATCTTAAGAAATATTATATCTTATCAACTTCTATTAATATTAATGAATTTAGAAGAACTCTGTACTGAGTTAGAATTATAAGTAATTATGTACATTTCTATCAATGTAAGGTAGCTAATAAAACAGTATTAGCATTACAGAATAGCAAGTACTGTCTTTTTTTTGTGTGTGTGTAGCAAGTACTGTCTTAAAAATAAGAATTTAGAACAAACGCTAAGTCTACTCCTTTGAGAAAATCTACCTTATGGAATTTAATTTCATGAATGCTAACTATGCAAAAGAAAAGATCACCTACTTAGACAAAGTAAGCCAATGAAAACATCTCTCAAAACATATTTATTTCTAAACTGTTTGGTTAAAATAATGTCTTGACAGTAGTTTCTCTATTACTTTCTTTAATATATGTATTAAATTCATATCTCAGAAATTATATTTCTACTCATATTGAAAATACAGCTTTATAAAATAACAAATAATATTCATAAGGTATTTTTATTATTTCTTCATGTAATCCAATTTTTATATCATTAGCCATTTATTCTCAGTTACAAAAAGAAATATCAAGTGGCTAAAAACTAGGCAACATAAATGAAAGATTGATCCAATTTTTCCAATTAAGTTTTAAAATTGGGCTGACATTTTTAAGTCACTTGGAACCATAGAACTTTCAAGACACTCAGTAAATTAAGACCACAGCAGTAAAGTAGAATTAACCCATAATGCAAATAAACATGTAAAATTGGATTGTAAACCTTGGTAAAATCCACTGATGGTATTTTTTTTTATTTTAGTAGGTTCTTAAAATAGGAATAGTTTAGTAGTAAAACAAAAGGATTAATGGGGGAAAAGAAAACAACTTCACTAACCCAGATGTAACTACATTTCATGTTATAAGCAAATTCTTTCAGCAGGTAATCATATCACTTTACCCTTCCTGAAAAAAAAATGTAAGTGCAGCTCAAAAAGAAATATTTGCATGAAAATATTTCTAGTGACTTATTAATTACTTTATAGATTAAGAAATCTCTTAAGAGTAGCTAAAAATTTGAATTTCAGAAAACACACTATTAAATATCTATCACTTACCTTTCTTGGATGCTTCAAAACTGTCATAGAGGTTTATCTTCTGGGTGTCATAGGTTAGGGTGGTGTTGGGCAACAAGGTTCTGTTTCTGTTGATTGTATTCACAGCAAATCTGAATGCAAGTTCCTCAGCTCCCATTGGGCCAGATTCCACATATTCAAAAATACCACCTGGCAAAGAAAGGAAAAATCACACAGTTCTTACAAGATGGAGAAAATCTTGGAAGGTATCTGTACTTATATGTATGTATTTGGGTACTTAATTTGTTTGAGTGTGTGAGAGTATATGTGATTTGTCTAAGAATGTGGAGTATGAATACTTCAAATATTCAAACGAAAATTTGAATTTATGCCCTTTAACGTAAATTCACACTGGCAAAATTTCTTTGATATTGATATCAAAATTTTATATGATTTGAATATGATTTTGCCTTTTTATTTAGTAGTTGCTTCTTTTAGGGCCTAGGTATATATAGGTCCTGCATTAAGTACTGAACTCTTAAAGATCTGCACACAGTTCCAAAATGATCAGTCCTCTATATTGATACAAAGCTATAAGGTTAGCATTGGGAAAACTGTATTAAATTTGTCTTTGTTAATTCAGACATCTGAATTCCTTAGCACAATTTTTAATAGTTTTAAGTTTAATAATAACTTACCATGTTAAAAACCCAAAATACTTATTTACTTGCAAATTGCAGCATTTTACTTGCAAGAAAAAGAACAAAGTAGCATTTTCTATGTGTTTTACTCTACATCCTGTTTCAGAAAAGACTTGACATTTTTGAAAGATAGCTCTCCCAAACCATGAAAATTCCTTAGGCAGTGAATAACACTGTAGCAAATAATTTTGGTCATAAAATGTGGAATATAATTTAACCATGTGTTCTTTCCATTTGGCACCTTCCACCAGCTGCGTCTCAGACCAGTCCCCTCAGCTGTGTCCCAGCCTTGATATCCTCTCTCTCTCTTCAGTTGTGAGTGACCTAACTGAGACCTTTGTCTCCAAGAGAATCTCTTCCTTGTTGGTTTGGTGAATGAAATGAAAGGGGGAGCACCTAATAGCTGACATCCTCCAACCTCTGTCTTTAGGAAACCAAAACATTAAAAATAATGAACATTTATTTTTCTCCCTTTCAAACTTCACACCATGTGCTCTCAGCACAGTCATTCACAAATAAACTCCCTTGAATAGGACATTTCCACAGCTTGCAATTCATCCCTCATCAAAAGTCTTTTGACACATGAATGTCAGGAGACATCAGCACACTACCTATTCTAAATGAGTAAGAAAGTCATGGTGTGGTAATAATTTCTCCAAATATGAGGAATTAGGACTCAGAAGATACCGCAGTGATTGGACAAATTTATATTCAGGAAGAATTGGAAATATTTCATTTTACAGCATATTAGTTGGAAATATATCGCTTATTTTTTCAACTAATTTGATGGTATGGTTACAGAACAGCCAACTTACTTATTGTGAAATTATACTCTGAATATGTTTTAAATCATGGTGGGTTATGCTAAGCAGAAGGATAATAAGTATTTATTGACATCCAAATACTTAATGGGTGTCAAGAACAAAATTAGATGTCATGTATGTGGAGAACAGTGGTATGAGCATGGACTCCAGAGCCAAACTGTGTTTACATTCTGACTCTGCCACTTGTCATCCCAGGCATAGTGGGCAGTTGCTTAAATCTTCAGTCTGAGTTTCTTCATTTCTAAAAAAAGAGATGATGATAGAGCTAGTACATAGAATTGTTAATAGAGAGCAAATTGTGTCATAACAAAGCACTTAGAATCAGTGATGACCATAGAGCAAACACTACACAAATGTTTAAGATTTCACTGAGTTTTCAAAGCAATCCCAAGTAGTATAATTTTACAGAAAACAATCTTGTGACTAAAGATCATGCAGCTATCAAATGATAAAGGCAACATTAGAATCTGTTCATGCCTGACTTGAAAGCCCTTGCCTATTCCACTACAAATTAGTAATTTTCTTCAAAATTTCATTCAGGCAAAATACACAAAAATTCCTAATTCCTAAAACATGAGATAAGATGACTTCACTAAAAATATGCAGTTAGAAATGTAAGATCATATATATGGAACAGAAAAATAATTGAGTAATTGAAAAGTACTTAAGCTTAATTAGGAACACAGAATTGATTCCAGAAATGCAAACCTGAAGTCATTTCTTAACAGCAAAAAAAAAAAATGAAAAACTGAATCTTCTACTTTTCTCTGTTCAAATTTTAATTTGAATGTGGTATAAGTGCAAAATGGGGGAAATCCCCTGGAGGAGAGCATGGCAACCCACTCCAGTATTCTTGCCTGGAGAATCCCATGGACAGAGAGGAGCCTGGCAGGTTACAGTCCATAGTGTCGCACAAAGTCAGATATGACTTAAGCAACTTAGCATGCATAAATAGAAAATAAGGATACAGAAATGGTCAGCACATGATGATAGCAGGTTACAACTTTCCAATCCTTCACCACTCTTCAAAATAACAATCTACTTTGAAAATTATGTGTCAGAGTCTTCTAATATTGAGACTACACCAACTCTGTGGCCCAAAATTTTGCTCCAGGTTTTATGTCCAAGAAAAACTGTATATCTATGTTCATCAAAATAAGAAGAAATGTTGTATGACACCTCTTACATGTGGAATCTAAATAGAAATGATACAAATGAACTTACAAGACAAGAAACAGACACACAGACTTTAAGAACAAGCTTATGGTTGCCAGAGGGAAGGATGGTGGGAAGGGATAGTTAGGGAGTTTGGAATGGACAGGTACACACTGCTATATTTAGAGTGGATAATCAACAAGGACCTACTATAGAGCACATGGAACTCTGCCCAATGTTATGCAGCAATCTGGATGGGAGGGGAGTTTGGGGGCTAATGGATACCTGAATTGGAGAAGGCAATGGCACCCCACTCCAGTACTCTTGCCTGGAAAATCCCATGGACAGAGGAGCCTGGTAGGCTGCAGTCCATGGGGTTGCTGAGGGTCTGACACTACTGAGCAACTTCACTTTCACTTTTCACGTTCATGCATTGGAGAAGGAAATGGCAACCCACTCCAGTGTTCTTGCCTGGAGAATCCCAAGAATGGAGGAGCCTGGTGGGCTGCCGTCTATGGGATCGCACAGAGTCGGACATGACTGAAGTGACTTAGTAGTAGTAGTAGTAGGATACATGAATATGTATGACAGAGTCCTTTCATTGTTCACCTGACACTATCACAACATTGTTAATTGGCTATACCTCAATATAAAACAAAAAGTTCAAACACCTTAAAAAAAAAAAAAGAAGAAGAAAGAAAAACATGTACAAGAATATTCATAGTAGGGCTTCCCTGGGTAGATCAGCTGGTAAAGAATCTGCCTGCAGTGCAGGAGACCCTGGTTTGATTCCTGGGTTGGGAAGATCCCCTAGAGAAGGGATAGGCTATATACTCCAGTATTTGGGGGCTTCCCTAGTGGCTCAGATGGTAATGAAGCCACCTGCAATGTGGGAGACCTGGGTTTGATCCCGGGGTTAGGAAGATCCCCTGGAGGAACGCATAGCAACCCACTACAGTATTCTTGCCTACAGAATCCCCATGGACAGAGGTACAAAACAATAAAAAACTGAAAGTTTAGGGGGAGAACACGATGGTGGAAAAAATAGGTGGATGTGGAGTACATCTCCCTTCATGGATACAACAGGAATACACCTTCAGACACAGAAGTGCATGCAGAACACCAGCTGAGAGTGGACAAGAGTACTTGACGAATGGAAAAGAATATATAGAACCACGCCATACTTGGTAAGATGAAGGCAATAAGGGGAAAGCAGGAGTGTTAGTAGGACTGGACCTGTCCTCGGCAGATGAGGGAACTGAAGCAGGGGCCCAACCCCCAAGTCAGGGCAACTGTCTGAGTCAGAGGAGAAACATTTAAGGCTGAGAGTGAACAGCTGATCTGGAGCAGTCTAAATGGAATGAGAACAGACACTCCTTGCCACAGCCATACATACCGCAGGCAGGAATGTGGGTTTCCTGGAAGGGGCAGCAGCTGGGAACTGGAGTTTAGGGATTGTGGAGCAATCCCAGGGCGAGGGCTGCTGTTGACTGTAGAGAGATGGATTGAGGTGATGTGAGGGAGGAGATTGTGGTGGGAAACACCTGTAGAGCAAACCAGGTAGCCATGGAAGTAAGGCACTACTGCTGAGTCATGCAGCCATCACCATAGCCTCTCTCTTCACACACCAGCATCAGCAGCTGAACAATAGAGAGGCTGGCCCATCAAATGCCTTATGCACTGAACTACAGAGTAGGATCCCACCCAAGGTGCTCCTTTCAGTGACTGATGCGTGGAACTACGAGTAGGATCCCAACCACGGTGCCCCCTTTAAATGCCTGTTGTGCCAAACAACAGAGAAGGACCCCAGGCAAGAGATCCCTCTAAGTGCCTGTATGGGCAGAGCCATGGAGAAAGACTGGCCAAAGAGGCCTTCTGATCGCCAGCTACAAGAGGCTCAAAAAAGGACTCTGATAGGGCCATAATTCCTGCTGCGGAGGCAGTCTGAGTCCTTGCACATTTGGTGCCACCAGGGTCCCTGCAAGCCAAGCAGCTGCACCATCTTCACACTCAACTCTCACTGGTCAGAGCTGCCACAGGCCAAAAAAAAAAAAAGAAAAGTCTTGTGTTTATGCTCACAAGGTCGCTTCAGTCCTGTCTCTTTGCAACCCTGTAGACTGTGGCCTGCCAGGCTTCTCTGTCAGAGAGGGGGGTTCTCCAGGCAAGAATACTGGAGCCATACCCTTGGCCAAATATTGGCCAAAACTGGTTGCCATACCCTTCTAGAGCGCTATATTTCCTGCTGCCCTAGCCGCCAACCCCCCTGAATACCTAGTGCTGCCAGAACCCCTGTGACCCAAGCAGCTGCACCACCTCCACACCTGGCCCTCACAGGGGCAAACCCAAGCCCTCCAGGGAAGCCTCAGGAGCTAAAGCCCATGGACAACACACATGTACAGGTGGAAATAAAACCACACTTGAAACCCAGGGGCAGTGTGGCTAAGGAAAAAGACCTAAAACCTTTCCACCAGCTGTACAAGCTGCAGATTAAATCCACACGATCAACTAAGAAGACTGTGTCCATGGAATATATAAAAGGCCATTGAGAGTGCCCACAAAAGAAAACGCACTAGCTCTGATAGCTGTGGACATTGGAGGCAAGAACACATAGAGTAGGACCAGATTAGAATCTGAGCAGCCTCCACAGCAGGTCCAGAGATCAGCACAGTATTGGAGGGCATCCTAGGGAGGTAAGGTGAACTGTGATTCCTGGTATGGGAAAGGACTCTGACAGCAGTGATTCAAGAAAAACATTTATTATTCTTCTTTTTTGACTTGTTCTGTAGATTCTTTGGATTTTTTTTTCCTTTTTTACCCCTCTGTTGTAGTTGTCAATTTTATTGGCACTAAGAAATCCAATTAAACTTTTGAGCTTTTTTTTTTCTTCTTTTTCCTCAGACACATTTTTTTTTTTACTGTCATAAACCTCTACCTCTACATTGGGCTTTTGCAGTTCTGTGGAGTTTTCCTCTTTTTTTCATTTTCCTTTTTTTAATTTTTAATTTTTTAAGCCTATTATTATTTTTTCTACATTTATTCCTTTGTTTGCTTTTCCTTTCCCCTTACAGTTAATCTTTAATGTATATAAATCATCTTTATCTACCTCTATTTAACTTTGTATATATATTCTTTCTTTTCTTTCTCTCCTTTCCTCTTAACATATTGGTTAGTTTTAATTTCATTGCTTTATTCCCCACTTGGCACCTTGCTTTAGTTTTGTTATCCAGTTGTGCTTTACTTAGTTTTGTTCTGGTAGATATACTTTTTGCTTTTCTTTGTTTGTCAGGTGAATCTATTATACTTAATTTTTGTAGGACTATTTTGATTTTGATTATGGGTGTATATGTGTATATATGTGTATATATATATATATATATTCAGTCACAATTTCTACTGTTGTTATAAACCTCTGCCTTGACATTGGGCTTTTGCAGTTCTGTGGAGTTTTCCTCCCCCACCTTTTCTTTCTTCTTCCATTATTGCTCTTTTCTCTTTTATATAATTTTAATTTTTAAACCTACTGTATTTTTTCTACACTTATTCCTACTACACTTACACTTATTGGTTTGCTTTTCCTACTGTTCTTTTCCCCTTGCAGTTAATCTTTCTTGTATATAAATCTTCTTCATCTACCTCTCTTTAACTTTGCATATCTATTCTTTCTTTCCTTTCCTTTCAACATATTTGTTAGTTTTCTTTTCATTGCTTTACTCCCCACTTGGCACCTTGCTTTAGTTTTATTTTCCAGTTTGTGCTTAAGTTAGTTTTGTTCTTAACTGGTAAATATAATTTTTTATTTCCTTTGTTTGCCAGATCAATCTACTGTACTTTATATTTGTTGGACTGTTTTCACTTTGTTCATGGGTATATATGTATATGTGTATATTCCATTATTTTAATTATTATTTTCCTGATTTTGTAACTTCCATTTGTCTGGGGTTCATCTTTGGTTTCTTGTTTTCAGATATTTGCTTTACTCTCCCTTAATGCCATAACAAACCACTTGTGGAATCTTCGTTCCTGACCCCAGAGATCAAACCCTGAGCCTTTGGAGTGAGAGCACTGAATCCTAGACTATCAGAGAACTAACCCTAGGGAGTATCAAATAGTGAGAACTCACACCAAGAAACCACTTGAATATAAGACCCGGGATCACCCAACCACCAATAGCACCCTGTGCAGGACGCCTCATCTAAACAACAAACAAAACAAAAATACAAACTCAGTCATCAGCAGACAGGAGAACACCTCACTCAGCCTTGCCCATCAGAGGAAAAACAAACAAACAAAAACTCAGCATAATCTAACCCTATAGGAAGCTCACACAAACCACTAATCAAACTTATGAGGGCAGAAACCAAAAGGAAGAAAGAATTCAACCTTCTTCAAGGAAATAATTCAACTTTCCTTGAAGCCTGAGAAAAGGGGACTTCAAACACAACACTTAAAAAAAAAAAGTCAGACAAATACAGTACAAATGAAGAAATAAACTAGAAACACATACGTCCAAATAAATGAAGAGGAAATAGGAAAATTACCTGAAAAAAGAATTGAGAATAATGATAGTAAAGATAATCAAAAACCTTGAAAGCAAAATGGAGACAATGCAATAATCAACTAACAATGACCTAGAAGAATTAAAGAATAAGCATACAGAGTAAACAACACAATTACTGAAATTAAAAATACTCTAGAAGGAATCAATAGCAGAATATCTGAAGCAGAAAAACAAATCAGTGAGCTGGAAGATAAACTGGTGGAAATAACTTCTGAGAGCAGAATAAAGTAAAAAGAATGAAAAGAACTGAGGACAGGCTCAGAGACCTCTGGGACCATATTAAATGCACCAACATTCAAATTATAGCAGTTCCAGAAGAAGAAGAGAAAAAGAAAGGTATGAGAAAATTTTTGAAGAGATTATAGTTGAAAATTTCCCAACATGGAAAAGGAAATAGCCAATCAAATCCAAAAGGGACAAAGAGTCCCATACAGGATAAACCCGAGGAGAAACACACCAAGACATATACTAATCAAAGACTAAACACAAAGAAAAAGAATATTAAAAGCATCAAGGGAGAAGCAACAAGTAACATACAAGGGAAATCCCATACACTTAAAAGCTGATCTTTCAACAGAAACTCTGCAAGCCAGAAGGGAATGGCAGGACATATTTAAAGTACTGAAAGGGAAAAATCTAAAACCAAGATTACTGTACCCAGCAAGGATCTCATTAAAAATTGATGGAGAAATAAAAAATTTTAAGACAAGCAAAAGTTAAGAGAATTCAGTACCACCAAACCAGCTTTACAACAAATGTTAAAATGGACTTATAGAAAAAAGATCTATAAAATCAATACCAAACAATTAGAAAATGACAATATGAACATATATATCAATAATTACTTTCAATGTAAATGTACTATATGCTCCAACCAAAAGACACAGAGTGGTTGAATGGATACATAAACAAGACCCATATATATGCTGTCTACAAGAAACCCACATAAGACCTAAAGACACATATAGATTGAAATTGAGAGGATGGAAAAATATATTTCATGCAAATGGGAAGCAAAAGGAAGATGGAGTAGCAATCACATCAAACAAAACAGATCTTAAAATAAAGAAGTTTACAAGAGATAAGGAAGGACACTACATAATTATCAAGGGATCAATCCAAGAGGAAGACATAACCATTGTAAGTATTTATGCACCCAACATAGGAGCACCTCAATACATAAGACAAACAGTAACAGACATAAAAGGAGAAATTGACAGTAACACAATAATAGTAGGAGAATTTAACACCGCACTCATGCCAATGGACAGTTTGTGAAAACAGAAACTTAATAAGGAAACACAAGTCTTAAAGGATATATTAGGAGAGATGGATCTCACTGTTACTTCAGGACGTTCCACCCAGATGGAGAAGAACATATGTTCTTCTCAAGTGCACATGAAACATTCTCCAGGATCGAGCACATCTTGGGTCACAAACCAAACCTCAGTAAATTTAAGAAAACTGAAATTGTATCAAGCATATTCTTCGACCACAACACTATGAGACTAGATATCAATTACAAGAAAAAAACTGTAAGAAACACAAACACATGAAAATAAAACAATGTGGTTCTAAATAACAAACAGGTTACTGAAGAAATCAAAAGGGATATCAAAAGATTTCTAGAAACAAATGACAAGGAAAACATGACAACTCAAAACCGATGGGATGCAGCCAAAGCAGTTTTAAGAGAAAATTTTATAGAAACTCAATCCTACCTCAAGAAACAACATGTTTCCCTTGTAGCTTGGTTGATAAAGAGTCCTTCTACAATGTAGGAGACCTGGGATCAATTCCTGGGTTGGGAAGATCCCCTGGAGAAGGAAATGGCAACCTATTCCAGTATTCTTGCCTGAAGAATCCCAGACTATAGCCTGCCAGTCTCCTCTGTCCATGGGATCACATGAGTCAGACATGACTTAGTGACTCAAGAAACACAACCTCAAGAAACAAGAAAAACATCAAATAGATCAATTAACTTTACAGCTAAAGTAACTGGAAAAAGAAGAAGAAGAAGAAAAAAAAAACTAATTAGTACAAGGTAAGAAATCATAAAGGTCTAAGCAGAAATAAAGGAAGGAAACAATAGTAAGATTAATAAAACTAAAAGCTGGTTCTTTGAGAAGATAAACAAAATTGACAGGCCTTGAGCCAGACTTATCAAGAAAAAAAGAGAGAAGAATCAAGTCAACAAAATTAGAAATGAAAAAGGAGAGGTTACAACAGACAATGCAGAAATACAAGATTATAAGAGAATATTATGCACAACCATATGGCAATAAAATAGATAACCTGGAAGAAATGGACAGATTCCTAGATAAGTTCAATCTTCCAAGACTGAACCAGGAAGAAATAGATATTATGAGCAACCCAATTACAAGCACTGAAATTGAAGCTCTGATCAAAAATCTCCCCAAAAACAAAAGCCCAGGACAAGATGGCTTCACAGGAGAATTCTATCAAACATTTAGAGAAGATATCATGCCTATTCTCCTAAAACTCTTTCAAAAAATTTCAGAGGAAGGAACACTTGCAAATTTATTCTGTGAGGTCACCATCACCCTGATACCAAAAGCAGACAAAGACAAAACAAAAAGAGAAAATTACAGGTCAGTATGACTGATGAACATAGTTGCAAAAATCCTCAACAAAATTTTAGCAAACAGAATTCAGCAAAACATCAAAAAGTTCATACACCATAATCAAGGTGGGTTTATTACAGGGATGCAAGGATTCTTCATTTGAAAACAGCTTGATGCTGGGAAAGATTGAAGGCAGGAGGAGAAGGGGATGACAGAGGATAAGATGTTTGGATGGCATCACCGACTCAACGGACTTGAGTTTGGGTAAACTTCAGCAGTTGGTGACAGACAGGGAGGCCTCACATGCTGCGGTCCATGGGGTAGCAAAGAGTCAGACACAATTGAGTGACTGAACTGACCTGAAGGATTCTTCAATCAATGTGATACACTGTAATAAACAAATTGAAAGATAAAAACCATGTGATAATCTCAATAGATGCAGAAAAAGCTTTTGACAAAATTCAGCACCTACTTATGATTAAAACTTTTCCAAAAAATGGTCATAGAGGGAACTTACCTCAACATAGTAAAGGCCATATATGACAAGCCTACAGCAAACATTATTCTCAATGGTGAAAAACTGAAAGTATTACCCTAAGATCAGGAATAAGACAAGGGTGTCCACTTTCACCACTATTATTCAACATAGTTCTGGAAGTCCTAGCTACAGCAACCAGATAAGAAAAGAAATAAAAGGAATCCAGATCAGAAATGAAGATGTACAGCTCTCACTGTTTGCAGATGACATAATACTGTACATAGAAAATCCTAAAGATGGTATCAGAAAAGTACTAGAGCTAATCAGTGAATTTAGCAAGGTTGGGGAGTATAAAATCAATACACAGAAATCACTTGCATTTCTATATACTAAACAATGAAAAATCAGAAAGAGAAATTAAGGAACCAATCCCATTCACCATTGCAACAAAAAGAATTAAATATCTAGGAATAAACTTACCTAAGGAGACAAAAGAACTGTACACATAAAATGATAAGACACTAATGAAAGAAATCAAAGATGACATAAACAGATAGATATTCCATGTTCCTAGGTATAAAGAATCAATATTGTGAAAATGACTATACTACCAAATGCAATCCACAGATTCAATGAGATCCCTATCAAATTACCAACGGTGTTTTTCACAGAACTAGAGCAAAAAATTTCACAATTTGTATGGAAACACAAAAGACCCCAAATAGCCAAAGCAGTCTTGAGAAAGAAGAATGGAGCTGGAGGAATAAAGCTTCCTGACTTCATATTATACTACAAAGCTACAGTCATCAAGACAGTATGGTACTGGCAGAAAAACAGAAATATAGACCAGTGGAACAAGATAGAAAGCCCAGAAATAAACCCATGCACCTTTGGGTACCTTATATTTTGCAAAGGAGGCAAGAATAGACAATGGGACAAAGACAGCCTCTTCAATAAATGGTGCTGGGAAAACTGGACAGCTACATGTAAAAGAATGAAATTAGAACTTTCCTAACCCCATACACAAAGATAAACTCAAAATGTATTAAATACCTAAATATAAGACCACAAACTACAAAACTCTTAGAGGAAAACATAGGCAGAACATTCAATGACATAAATCAAAGCAAAATCCTCTCTGACCCACCTCTAGAGTAATGAAAATTAAAAAAAAAAAAAAAAGGAAGCAAGTGGGACCTGATTAAACTTAAAAGCTTTTGCACAGAAAAGGAAACTATAAACATGGTGAACATACAATCCTCAGAATAGGAGAAAATAATAGCAAATGAAACAACTGACAAAGGATTAATTTCCAAAATATACAAGAAGCTCATACAACTCAATTCCAGAAAAACAAACAACCCAATCAAAAAGTGGGAAAAAGACCTAAACAGACAGTTCTCCAAAGAAGACATACAGATGGCTAAGAAACACATGAAAAGATGCTCAACATTGCTCATTATTAGAGAAATGCAAATCAAAACTACAACGAGATATCACCTCACACAGGTCAAAATGGCCATCATCAAAAAGTCTACAAACAATAATGCTGGAAAGGGTGTGGAGAAAAGGGTTATACTCTTGCACTGTTGATGGGAATGTGAATTGATACAGCCACTATGGAAGACAGTATGGAGATTCCTTAAAAAACTAGGAATAAAACCACCATATGACCCAGCAATCCCACTCCTAGGCATATACCCCGAGAAAAACAAAACTGAAATAGACACATGTATCCCATTGTTCATTGCAGCACTATTTACAATAGCTAGAGCATGGAAGCAACCTACATGTCCATTGAGAGATGAATGGTTAAAGAAGGGGTGGTATATATATGCAATAGAATATTACTCAGCCATAAAAAGGAATGATTTGAGTAAGTTCTGATGAGGTAGATAAACCTAGAACCTATTATACAGAGTAACATAAGTCAGAAAGAGAAAGATAAATACTATATTGTAACACATATATACAGAATCTAGAAAAATGGTACTGAAGAATTTATCTACAAGGCAACAATGGAGAAACAGACAGAGAATAGACTTACGGACATGGGGAGAAGGGAAGAGATGGTGAGATGTATGGATAAATTAACATGAAAGCTTACATTACCATATGTTAAATAGATAGCCAATGGCAATTTGCTGTATGGATTAGCTAACTCAAACAAGGGCTTTGTATCAACCTAGAGGGGTCGGATGGGAGGGAGATGGGAGAGAGGTTCCCCTCCCTTCCCCAAAGGGAGGGGATATATGTATACCCATGGCTGATTCATGTTGAGGTTTGACAGAAAACAGCAAAATTCTGTAAAGCAATTATCCTTCAATAAAAAATAAATAAATTTTTTTAAAGTTTAAACAGTAGAAAAAAATATGTATAAGAATATTCATAGCAGCATGGATAAATGCATCAGTGAACAACTACATTCAACACCAGGAGATGAATCTCATGATCAAAGTGCTGAAAGGAGTTATCAGGCACAAGAGAATATTGCTGTATGATTTAATTCTTTTAAAAGTTCAAAAAATGGTGGTGGGGGTTAGGTACAGGAAGAGGGTATGATGTGCTTCTGGGTGCTAGGGATATTCTGTTTCTTATCCTAGGTTCTTGGATATATATTATTAAGACTTAATGCTATGGTTTCTGTAGGTTGACATGCATAGATCATTGTTGAATAAAATTTTATGTTAAAAAGCAACTGCATAAAAGTGTGAAGACTCTTCTAAGTTTGATAACACAGGCAGTAAAAATAAGGGCAATATTGTTGACTATAACTTGAATATTTGAAAAAATTCATAATAAAATTAATAAAAATGATTAAAAGAAAATTAAGAAAATACATCAAAGTTTGTTAAACCAAATACAAACACAGCATATGCAAAAGGATTTGTATCTTCAATATAAAATAATAACAACTAAAAAATATAATTACACCAAAGGAAAAATTGGCAAGGAGTATGAATAGATAGTAAATATTACATACAAATATTCAATGAGTACACAATGTTCAAAATGTTCAAAAACAGAGAAAAAGAAAGGTTAAAGCAATGAGATGGAATTTTTACAGGTCAAAATTACTGAGGTATAATTAAAAAGTACAGTCAAAAGAAAGCTAAACTGTTACAAACTTTCTTGAAAACTATTTTTTAGTTTATCAAGCTTTAAAAATACCTACTTGAATCTGCTAATTCTATTAATAGGATACAACCTTAAGGAAAATGTGGGGGGTTTATCAGCGAAGAGTTGACTCATTGGAAAAGACTCTGATGCTGGGACAGATTGGGGGCAGGAGGAGAAGGGGACAACAGAGGATGAGATGGCTGGATGGCATCACTGACTCGATGGACATGAGTCTGAGTGAACTCCGGGAGTTGGTGATGGACAGGGAGGCCTGGCGTGATGCGATTCATGGGGTCGCAAAGAGTCGGACACAACTGAGCGACTGATCTGATCTTATCTAGCAGCAAGAGTACTCATTTTGTTCATAAGAATAATATTAGAAGCATTCTAAGTATCCAATGGGACCAAATTGTTTTCATAAATATGGTACATATAATTAATAAAATACTATGCATTTGGCCATTTTACTCTATAGCAAGTATCTGATAACAAAAATGTTTTATAAGAATGGAGATTCCTTAAAACACTGGAAATAGAACTGCCTTATGACCTAGCAATCCCAGTGCTGGGCATACACACCAAGGAAACCAGAACTTAAAGAGACACATGTACCCCAATGTTCATCGCAGCACTGTTTATAATAGCCAGGACATGGAAGCAACCTAGATATCCCTCAGCAGATGAATGGATAAGAAAGCTGTGGTACATATACACAAAGGAGTATTACTCAGCCATTAAAAATACATTTGAATCAGTTCTAATGAGGTGGATGAAACTGGAGCCTATTATACAGAGTGAAGTAAGCCAGAAAGAAAAACACCAATACAGTATACTGCTGCTGCTGCTAAGTCGCTTCAGTCGTGTCCAACTCTGTGCGACCCCACAGACAGAAGCCCATCAGGCTCCCCCATCCCTGGGATTCTCCAGGCAAGAACACTGGAGTGGGTTGCCATTTCCTTCTCCAATGCATGAAAGTGAAAAGTGAAAGGGAAGTCGCTCAGTCGTTTCCGACCCTCAGCGACCCCATAGACTGCAGCCCACCAGGCTCCTCCATCCATGGGATTTTCCAGGCAAAAGTACTGGAGTGGGGTGCCATTGCCTTCTCCATACAGTATACTAATGCATATATATGGAATTTAGAAAGATGGTAACAATAACCCTGTATATGAGACAGTAAAAGAGACACAGAGTCTTTTGGACTCTGTGGGAGAGCGCGAGGGTGGGATGATTTGGGAGAATGGCACTGAAACATGTATAATATCATATGTGAAACAAATCGTCAGTCCAGGTTCGATGCATGATACAGGATGCTCGGGGCTGGTGCACTGGGATGACCCAGAGGGATGGTATGGGGAGGGAGGTGGGAGGGGGGTTCAGGATGGGGAACACATGTACACCCATGGTGGATTAATGTTGATGTATGGCAAAACCAATACAATATTGTAAAGTAATTAGCCTCCAATTAAAATAAATAAATTTATATTAAAAAATTACAATTTGCACTTATATTTAACAGAGTATTAGTGTGGTTTATTTTAAACGATAGACACTTGATTAATTTTCGTCTTTGTGTACATTTTAAATAGTTAACAATAAACCTGTGTTAATCTTACAATTTTTAAAAAAAGTGGATAAAATACATTTAAAAATGAAGCTATAATATTAAATGGCAGCATAAAACATAACAATAACGAGAGATAGTATGAAATTTCAGGACATTTATGTATTTGTTATTTTTCTAATGAGAAAGACAATATATTTATGTGATGGGGGAAGAGCCAAAACAAAAAGAAAGTTAAAAGGCAGAGAAGAGAGGGAACTGATGAAGTAGGTAGCTCAGGAGCAAAAGAGGATCAAATTCAAAGTATGGGAAGTAGGCTAGGCCTTGGATAAAAGAAACCTTACTTACTCAAGCACAAGGCAATTCTCTGTAATCTGCTGATGCAGAGTTGAGCAACGAATTGAAAAATTAAATATTTTATTTATTTTCTTTATGAAGTAAAAAATAGAAGTTTACAAATTTGATTCTCTGTGGAAGAAATCAGTTATTTTTATTCTAAAAGTATATCTTTGATCTTAAAACTTGCTAACAAGAAATTGAAAGGTGAAATATTTTCTCCATCTGTTCCTAGACATACAAAAGGGCAATTTTTCACATGATCTGAACAGGGCCTTTTCTCTTACCATGCAAAATAATATCCACCTTGTGCTATGCACCAGCTATAAAAGATGCTTGGTCCTGGACTTATTCTTTTTATTATGAAGTATCAGAATTATAGGCAGCATTTCATAACCATGTGGTAATGAAGACAGAATTGCTACCCTAAGGAGTTCACAGAAAAGTATTTGGTGAATAAAATACATTCCACGGTAATAAAGAACATAGAAGAACTATAAGATCCTGAAGCAGCATCTTAGCAATCTGTAATTAAGTGCTTTCCACAGACTTGTACCAAGATTCACACAGTTTCATGAACCTAGAGACCACTATTTTATCACAATCAAATTCCCTATTCCTTTTTTCACTGTTTTCTTATACTTATGTTCGGTTTTCTGAAATTAAAAAAAAAAATCTAAGATAATCATTCTCGTGGTTTTGTTTTTGTTTGGTTTAATTATTTTGTTTGCTTGTATTAATTTAGGAAAGGCTGCTGCTGCTGCTGCTAAGTCACTTCAGTCATGTCCTACTCTGTGCGACCCCATAGATGGCAGCCCGCCAGGCTCCCCTGTCCCTGGGATTCTCCAGGCAAGAACACTGGAGTGGGTTGCCATTTCCTTCTCCAATGCATAAAAGTGAAAAGTGAAAGGGAAGTCGCTCAGTCATGTCCGACTCTTAGCGACCCCATGGACTGCAGCCTACCAGGCTCCTCCATCCATGGGATTTTCCAGACAAGAGTACTGGAGTGTGTTGCCATTGCCTTCTCTGTTAGGAAAGGCTATCACATCTCAAATAACCTCAGCATCAAACAGTATGTGTGTTAGTCGTTCAGTTGTGTCCAACTTTTGTGACCCCATGGACAGTAGCCTGCCAGGCTCATCTGTCCATGGAATTTTCCAGGCAAGAATACTCAAGTGGGTTTCCATTCCCTTCTCAGAGGATCTTCCTGTCTCACGGATTGAACCTGGGTCTCCTGCATGGCAGGCGGACTCTTTACTGCTGAGCCACTAGGGAAACCACAATCACAGAAAACTAACCAAACTGGTCACATGGATCATGCTGTCGTCTAACTCAATGAAACTATGAGCCATGCTGTGTAGGGCCACCCAAGACGGATGGGTTGCGATGGAGAGTTCTGACAAAACATGGTCCACTGGAGAAGGGAATGGCAAACCACTTCAGTATTCTTTCCTTGAGAATTCCATGAACAGTATGAAAAGGCAAAAAGATAGGACACTGAAAGACGAACTCCCCAGATTGGTAGGTGCCCAATATGCTACTGGAGAAGAATGGAGAAATAATTCCAGAAAGAATGAATAGATAGAGCCAAAGTGAAAACAATGCCCAGTTGTGGATGTGACTGGTGATGGAAGTAAAATCCGATGCTGTAAGGAACAATATTGCATAGGAACCTGGAATGTTAGGTCCATGAATCAAGGTAAATTGGACGTGATCAAACAGGAGATGGCTAGAATGAACAGCAACATTTTAGGAATCAGTGAACTAAAATGGAATGAAATGGGTGAATTTAACTCTGATCACCATTATACCTACTACTGAGGGCAAGAATCCCTTAGAAGAAATTGAGTAACCCTCATAGTCAACAAAAGAATCCAAAATGCAGTATTTGGGTGCAATCTCAAAAACGACAGAATGATCTTCGTTTGTTTCCATGGCAAAACATTCAATGTCACAGTAATTCAAATCTATGCCCCAACCACTAATGCCACAGAAGCTGACATTGAAAGGTTCTATGATGACCTACAAGATCTTCTAGAATTAACACCAAAAAAAGATGTCCTTCCCATCATAGGGGACTGGAATGCAAAAGTAGGAAGTCAAGAGATACCTGGAGTAACAGGTAAGTTTGGACCTGGAGTACAAAATAAAGCAGGCAAAGACTAACAGAGTTTTCCCAATAGAACAACAGAGTTTTGCCAATTCCAACAACACAAGAGAAGACTCTACACATGGACAATCACCAAATGGTCAATAATAAAATCAGACTGATTATATTCTTTGCAGCCAAAGATGGAAAAGCTCTATCTAGTCAGCAAAAACAAGACTGGGAGCTGACTGTTCCTCAGATCATGAACTCCATACTGCCAAGTTCAATATAAATTTTTTAAAAAGTAGGTAAAACCACTAGACCATTCATATATGACCTAAATAAAATCCCATATGATTATACATTGAAGTGAGGAATAGATTCAAAAGATTAGATCTGATAGACAAGTGCCTAAAGAACTATGGATAGAGGTTCATGACATTGAACAGCAGGCAGTGATCAAGACCATCCCCAAGAAAAAGAAATGCACAAAAGGCAAAACAGTTGTCTGAGAAGGTCTTATAAAAATAGTTGAGAAAAGAAGAGAAATAAAAGGCAAAGGAGAAAAGGAAAGATAAATATATTTGAATGCAGAATTCCAAAGAATAGCAAGGAGAGATAAGAAAGAATTCTTCAGTGATCAATGCAAAGAAATACAGGAAAACAATAGAATGGAAAAGACTAGTGATCACTTTAAGAAAATTAGAGATACCAAGGAAACATTTCATGCAAAGATAGGCACAATAAAGGAGAGAAACAGTATAGATCTAACAAAGCAGATGATATTAAGAAGAGGTGGCAAGAATACATAGAAGAACCATACAAAACATATCTTCATGACCCAGATAACCATGATGGTGTGATCTCTCACTTACAGCCAGACATCCTGGAATGTGAAGCCAAGTGGACCTTAGGCAGCATCATTACGAACAAAGCAAGTGGAGGTGATGGGATTCCAGTTGAACTATTTCAAATCCTAAACAATAATGCTGTGAAAGTACTGCACTCAATATGCCAGCAAATTTGGAAAACTCAGCAGTGGCCATAGGACTGGAGAAGGTCATTTTCACTCTAATTCCAAAGAAAAACAATGCCAAAGAATGTTCAAACTACCACGCAATTGCACTCTTCTCACAGGCTAGCAAAGTAATGCTCAAAATTCTCCAAGCTAAGCTTCTAAAGTGCATGAACTGAGAAGTTCCAGATGTTCAAGCTGGATTTAGAAAAGGCAGAGGAATGAGAGCTCAAATTTCAACATTCACTGGATCATAGAGAAAGCAAGAGAATTCCAGAAATACATCTACTTCTGCTTTATTGACTATGCCAAATCCTTTGACTGTGTGAATCACAAACTGTGGAAAATTCTTAAAATCATGGGAATACCAGACCACCTTACCTGTCTCAAACAATATGCCTGAGATTCTTTCTCCAAGCTTATACTAAAAGTTAATAGTTTTCATCATTTTATAAGTGGCCTGTTAGATAAAAAAAGAAACAGGATAGAGTAGAATAGGCTTCTTTTTCATGAGTAGTTGGAAAAGTTTTCCATAGCTGTCCCACTTTGTTTAGCAGATATAGAGGACCAAATGGTAAGGAATCCCTCATCTGCACAGAACTCACAATACAGCAACTTTCTCCATCACAGACTATGACTCACAAAAGAACATTACTCAAGACTTGAAACAAAATATTTATATTAGTCAACTGCTGAAGCTGATCCAAACTTTTTGTCATTTAGGCCAATTTTAACCACTACTGAGGATTGTATGACTCATAAACCTGTGATAAATGTGCCAGCCAACGTCACATCTAACTTCTATGACTGTTCAAAAGGATCCAATCTTAAAGTAGGTACAATCAGTGTCTTATACTCATTCACTTTAATAAAGGAATTGATGTTGTGAATGACACATCATTTGTTATCCTCTTAGAAGATATGCCAGTTTCTAGAATTTTTATTAAAAGAATGTTGGCCTCATCTAAGTCACAGAAGTAGCAGGTCCAAGAAGAGGGTGGTCTAAGGAATAAAAACCCAGATTCCTGTTCAACAACTTTAGTAAGAATGGTCCTTAAGAGTCTTCTGTGGGTACTGGTTGAATTGATTCCTGAGTAGCTGCAGCTTAGGGAATCTGCCATGGGATGTGGCATTACTTCAAAGTTAGATGGATCCTGTCTTGCATGCCCCAGACCTCACCTATCCAAAGTTCCAGAGAGAATGATGAGCATCTGTATTACCACTGCACCAACTTCTCAACATCCAAAGTTTGGAAGACACAAAACTATCCCAGAGTCAAATGCAGTCACTAGAACAGCCTTCCCTCTGAGCCCCAGTGCCCTTTTGTCTGGGGCTGCAAAGTTAAATGCCTATACTGGAGAGACAATAAGAAGTGGTGCAGACTAAGGAATATATTCTCCATCAAAAAGGAAGTTTAATTTTTAATGCCCTGCTCCCTAAACTCATCAGAATATGCCCAGTTCAGTTCAGTCACTCAGTCATGTTTGACTCTTTGTGACCCCATGAATCGAAGCACACTAGGCCTCCCTGTCCATCACCAATTCCTGGAGTTTACTCAAACTCATGTCCATCGAGTCAGTGATGCCGTCCAGCCATCTCATCCTCTGCTGTCACTTTCTCCTCCTGCTCCCAATCCCTCCCAGCATCAGGGTCTTTTCCAATGAGTCAACTCTTCGCATGAGGTGGCCAAAGTATCAGAGTTTCAGCTTTAGCATCAGTCCTTCCAATCAACACTCAGGACTGATCTCCTTTAGAATGGACTGGTTGGATCTCTTTGCAGTCCAAGGGACTCTCAAGAGTCTTCTCCAGCACTACAGTTCAAAAGCATCAATTCTTCAGCACTCAGCTTTCTTCACAGCCCAACACTCACATCCATACATGACCACAGGAAAAACCATAGCCTTGACTAGATGGACCTTTGTGGGCAAAGTAATGTCTCTGCTTTTGAATATGCTATCTAGGTTGGTCATAACTTTCTATCCAAGGAGTAAGCGTCTTTTAATTTCATGGCTTCAGTCATCATCTGCAGTGATTTTGGAGCCCCCAAAAATAAAGTCTGAAACTGTTTCCACTGTTTCCCCATCTATTTGCCATGAAGTGATGGGACCAAGATGCCATGATCTTAGTTTTCTGAATGTTGAGCTTTAGGCCAACTTGTTCACTCTCCTCTTTCACTTTCATCAAGAGGCTCTTTAGTTCCTCTTCACTTTCTGCCATAAGGGTGTTGTCATCTGCATATCTGAAGTTATTGATATTTCTCCCAGCAATCTTGATTCCAGCTTGTGCTTCTTCCAGCCCATCATTTCTCATGATGTACACTGCATATAAGTTAAATAAGCAGGGTGACAATATACAGCCTTGATGTACTCCTTTTCCTATTTGGAACCAGTCTGTTGTTCCATATCCAGTTCTAACTTGCTTCCTGACCTGCATACAGATTTCTCAAGAGGCAGGTCAGGTGGTCTCGTATTCCCATCTTTTGAAGAATTTTCCACAGTTTATTGTGATCCACACAGTCAAAGGCTTTGGCATAGTCAATAAAGCAGAAATAGATGTTTTTCTGGAACTCTCTTGCTTTTTCTATGATCCAGAGGATGTTGGCAATTTGATCTCTTGTTCCTCTGCCTTTTCTAAAACCAGCTTGAACATCTGGAAGTTCATGGTTCACATACTGCTGAAGTCTGGCTTGGAGAATTTTGAGAATTACTTTACTAGCATGTGAGATGAGTGCATTTGTGTGGTAGTTTGAGCATTCTTTGGAATTGCCTTTCTTTGGGATTGGAATGAAAACTGACCTTTTCCAGTCCTGTGGCCACTGCTGAGTTTTCCAAAATTTGCTGGCATATTGAGTGCAGCACTTTCACAGCATCATCTTTCAGGATTTGAAATAGCTCAACTGGAATTCCATCGCCTCCACTAGCTTTGTTCATAGTGATGCTTTCTAAGGCCCACTTGACTTCATATTCCAGAATGTCTGGCTCTAGGTCAGTGATCACATCATCGTGATTATCTGGGTCTTGAAGATCTTTTTTGTATAGTTTTTCTGTGTATTCTTGCCACCTCTTCTTAATATCTTCTGCTTCTGTTAGGTTCATACCATTTCTGTCCTTTATTGAGCCCATATTTGCATGAAATGTTCCCTTGAATTTTCTTGAAGAGATTTTCTTGAAGAGATCTCTAGTCTTTCCCATTCTGTTGTTTTCCTCTATTTCTTTGCATTGATCGCTGAGGAAGGCTTTCTTATCTCTTCTTGCTATTCTTTGGAACTCTGCATTCAGATGCTTATATCTTTCCTTTTCTCCTTTGCTTGTTGCTTCTCTTCTTTTCACAGCTATTTGTAAGGCCTCCTCAGACAGCCATTTTGCTTTTTTGCATTTCTTTTCCATGGGGATGATCTTGATCCCTGTCTCCTGTACAATGTCACACACCTCCATCCATAGTTCATCAGGCACTCTGTCTATCAGATCTAGTCCCTTAAATCTATTTCTCACTTCCACTGTATAGTCATAAGGGATTTGATTTAAGTCATACCTGAAGAGTCTAGTGGTTTTCCCTACTTTCTTCAATTTAAGTCTGAATTTGGCAATAAGGAGTTCATGTTCTGAGCCACAGTCAGCTCCCAGTCTTGTTTTTGCTGATGTATAGAGCTTCTCCATCTTTGGCTGCAAAGAATATAATTTCTGATTTTGGTGTTGACCATCCGGTGATGTCCATGAATGCTTACTACGTACTAAAGTTGTACCATTATTTGTAAACGTAAAGGATATAGAGTCTAAGAATGATACAATTGATAAATTATCTCATCTATCCATCCTCTGGATACTCAAATTGCTTCTAATACTACATATAGTGAAAGTGAAAGTAGAAGTTGCTCAGTTGTGTCTGACTCTTTTTGACCCCGTGGATTGTATCCTGCCAGGCACCTCCGTCCATGGAATTCTCCAGGCCAGAATACTGGAGTGAGTAGCCGTTCCCTTCTCCAGGGGATATTTCCAACCCAGGGATCAAACCTAGGCCTCCTACCCTGCAGGCAGATTCTTTACTATCTGACCCACCAGGGAAGCCCAATACTACACATAGGTCTCTAGGAATCGCAGACTTGCTGCCATCTAAAGCTTCTTTCTTCTCTTGGAGAGTTCTAGCACAAAATTCTCTCATTAATCCATCTGTTTTCCAGAAGCTTCTAACCATTTTTTTCTGATTCAAGAAATTTAAAGCCCAGCTTTCATGTGATCAGCTTTCAGAATTTGAAAATAGATACCAACTTCTTATTGTGTTTCCTTCTAGCCAGGTTAAAACTTAAATCTTTTAATTGTCTGTCATATGACTGTTATGATTGATTCATTTCTCTAGTTATTTTTTTCTGTAAACATACTCTGGTGTATCCACAGCTCAATGTAAGTCCATTTCTTAATCACATTCCTGTGAATTCAAGTAAAGCAAACTATAATGGGACTGCCAACTCCCTAAATTAATGTCTGTGTGTGCTCAGTCACTTCAGTCATGCCTGAGTCTTTGTGATCCTATGGACTGTAGCCTGCCAGGCTCCTCTGTCCATGGGATTCTCCATCAAGATTACTGGAGTGGGTTGCCATGCCCTCCTCCAGGGGCTCTCTCCACCCAGGAATCAAACCTGTGTCTCCTGCCTTATAGGCAGATTCTTTACCACTGAGACACCAGGGAAGCCCAAATTAATGTAGCATATATAAAAAAAGAGTGTTTTTTTTTTTTTTTAAGATGCAATATCATACTGCTGATTCATCTTAAGTTTGCATTAAAAAGGTTGTTTTGGTGATGCATTATTTTTTTTTTTTTAATTTTCATGTGTCCCTGATTAACATCATCTACTTATAGCTGGTCTAATTCTCTAATTAGTATTATTTGAATGCTGATTCTATCAATGCTTTCTTAATATTAATTTATTTAGTTTCTAATGTGCCAAGACAAGTTATTAACACTACAGAGATATATGAAGTATGTTTCTTTTCCCTTTACCTTTAGGTCACGTTCAGTTTTGTTCTATGTCTAAGTCAGTGGTAAAAATGAGGAGTGGGAGGGAGAGTTAAAGAGGAAGACTCAGATCATAAACAAATGAATACTTTCACTGGAAACTCTGACTGTTGTTAAGCTAGCTAAGAATGATCTTCTTAATCATTCCAGCTAACAGTTGGTAGGTCTCTGGCACCTCTAAGAAACATCACTGTAAACCTTCTCATAGACTTTGCTTGACTCAGTCAGATACATGATGCCTTCCACGTTGTAATCCTGCCTCTCTACTGGATCCTCCACAGAGCTCTTCCCTGACTCTGGCTTTTTTCAGTAGTTTCTCCACACTGCAACAATAGCAGCATTTCTAAAAGACAATTTTAATCTTGCTATTTATTTTCTAAAATCTTTCAATAACCACTTTTTTAGCTCCATGTTAATTACTAACTTCTTCATAATCTATCTTCTATCTTTCATAAGACAAAAGAAATAAAGAAAAAAATTAAAAACAAAAAAGGACCTAAAAAAACATAAAAGCCTTTGTACAACAAAGAAAATCAGTAACAAAACAAAAAGACAACCTACTGCATGGGAGAAAATATTCACAAATAATATGACTGATAAGAGGTTAATATCCAAAATATATAAACAGCTCATACAACTTAACATTTAAAAAAAATGAAGAATTCAATTAAAAATGGGCAGAAGGCCTCAATACACATTTTTCTAATAAAGGCAGATGGCCAGCAGGCACATGAAAGGATGCTCAACAACATTAATTATAAAGGAAATGCAAATCAAAACCACAATGAGGCTTCACCTCACACCTGTCAGAATGGCTGTCATCAAAAAGAATACAAATAACGAATGTTGGTGACGATGTGGAGAAAAGGACACCTTCACACACTGTTGGTAGGATTTTTAATCTGTGCAGGCACTATTGAAAACAGTATGGTGGTTCTTCAAAAAATGAAAAATAAGCCTGCCATATGATCCAGTAATTCCACTCCTGAGCATTTCAACAAAGAAAACAAAAGCACTAAATTTAAAAGGCACAGTCAGCATAAGGTTCATAGCAGCATTATTTAAAACAGGCAAGAAATGGAAGCAAACTAAATGTCCATTAATAGATTAATGAGTAAAGACAAGTAAAATAGATAGATAAATATGGTTTCCCAGGTGGCTCAGTGGTATGGAGCTTCAATCCCTGGGTAGGGAAGATCCTCTGGAAAAGGTTTTGGCAATCCACGCCAGAATTATTGCCTGGGAAACCCCATGGACAGTAGAGCCTGGTGGGCTATAGTCCATGGGTTTGCAAACGAGTCAGACATAACTTAGTGAATAAACAACAGCAACATACACACACAATCTCTCTCTGTAGACTCAGACATAGAGAACAGACTGACGGACACATCAAGGGCAGGAGAAAGTGGGACAAATTGAGAGAGTAGCCTGGAAACAAATACATTATCATATGCAAAACAGATAGCTGGTGGGAAGTTGCTACATAACACAGGGAACTCAACCTGGTGCTCTGTGACAACCTAGAGGGGTAGGATGTGGTGGGAGGTGGGAGGGAGTTTCAAGAGGGAGGGGACATATATATATCTGTTGCTGATTCATGTTGATGTATGGTTCTACTTTACTGACTATGCCAAAGCCTTTGACTGTGTGGATCACAACAAACTGGAAAATTCAAGAGATGGGAATACCAGATCATCTGACCTGCCTCTTGAGAAATCTGTATGCAAGTCAGTAGGCAACAAATAGAACTGGACATGGAATGACAGACTGGTTCCAAATAGGAAAAGGGGTATGTCAAAGGTGTATATTGTCACCCTGCTTATTTAGCTTATATGCAGTGTACATCATGAGAAACGCTGGGCTGGGTGAAGCACAAGCTGGAGTCAAGATTTCCAGGAGAAATATCAATAACCTCAGATATATAGATGACATCACCCTATGGCAGAAAGCAAAGAAGAACTAAAGAGCCTCATGATGAAAGTAAAAGAGGAGAGTGGAAAATTTGGCTTAAAGCTCAACATTCAGAAAACGAAGATCATGGCATCTGGTCCCATCACTTCATGGGAAATAGATGGGGAAACAATGGAAACAGTGTCAGACTTTATTTTGGGGGGCTCCAAAATCACTACAGATGGTGACTGCAGCCATGAAATTAAAAGGTGCTTACTCCCTGGAAGAAAAGTTATGACCAACCTAGACAGCATATTCAAAAGCAGAGACATTACTTTGCCAACAAAGGTCTGTCTAGTCAAGGCTATGGTTTTTCCAGTGGTCATGTATGGATGTGAGAGTTGGACTATAAAGAAAGCTGAGTGCAGAAGAATTGATGCTTTTGAACTGTAGTGTTGGAGAAGACTCTTGAGAATCCCTTGGGCTGTAAGGAGATCCAACCAGTCCATCCTTAAGGAAATCAGTCCTGAGTGTTCATTGGAAGGACAGATGTTGAAGCTTAAACTCCCAATACTTTGGCCACCAGATGTGAAGAACTGACTCATTTGAAAAGACCCTGATGCTGGAAAAGATTGAAGGTGGGAGGAGAAGGGGATGACACAGATGACATGGATGACATCATTGACTCAATGGACATAAGTTTGAATAAACTCTGGGAGTTTGTGACGGCCTGGCATGCAGCAGTCCATGGGGTTGCAAAGAATCACTGACTGACATGACTGAGTGATTGAACTTAACTGAATGGTAGATACCAATACAACATTATCAAGCAATTATCCTCCAACTAAAAATAAATTAAATAATCTCTCTGTGTGTTTATATAAACACACAATGGAATATCACTTAGCCATAAAAAACAATAAAATTCTTCCATTTGCAACAACATGGGTGAATCTGGGTAATACTATGCTTAGTAAAATAATTCAGACAGAGAAAGACAAATACTCTATTTTATCAATAATACATAGAATCTAAAAAAAGAAAACAATGAATGCATATAACAAAACAGAAACAGACTCACAGGTATAGAAAACAAAATAGTGGTTATCAGTGGGAAGAGGGAAGGGAGGAGGAGCAAGACCGGTATATGGGATTCAGTTCAGTCCGACTCTTTGTGACCCCATGAACCGCAGCATGTCAGGCCTCCCTGTCCATCACCAACTCCCGGAGTTTACCCAAACTCATGTCCATTGAGTCAGTGATGCCATCTAACCATCTCATCCTCTGTCGTCTCCTTCTCCTCCAGCCCTCAATCTTTCCCAACATCAGGGTCTTTTCCAATGAGTCAGCTCTTCGCGTCAGGTGGCCAAAATATTGGAGTTTCAGCTTCAACATCAGTCCTTCCAATGAACACCCAGGACTTGATTTCCTTTAGGATGGACTGTTTGGATAGGGACACAAACTAACATGTTAAATAAATAAGCAACAGGGATATACTGCAGAGCACAAAGATACATGGATATTATGTAGTAATAACCCTGAAAATAGTATAACCTATAAAAATGTTGAATAACTATGTTGTACATCTGACACTAATATAATATTGTAAATCAACTATACTTAAATTACAAAAGAAAGAAAGTTAAATCAGTATGAAACATGTTAAACCCATGCTACTCTGAAGGGTGAAAGCGTCTAATAGTCAACATTCATTAAGATTATATTTTATATCAGGCATCATGATAAATAATTTGCAAACATAAATAGAATGACATCAAGAAATGTAGCTGAATCACATTTTCTGTCTTCAGTGTATTACCCATTGCTCTAATATGTTATATTTTAATTCTGAATATAACTTTGATATTTAAGTCTTTCATATTGGTAAGCCTAAGAATTCCTTCTCTTTTATGATCCATTGCCTCACAAGGTATTTTACTTTTTTAGGCCAAATGACTTACTTTAATGTGTCTAATGTCCTCTACTTTAGCAAGACCTTGGAGCAGGTCCAGCATCTTAAGAATCTTGCCTAAGGTCAGTTGCATGGTCTGAAAGTGATGGATACTGGATTCAGTCACAGAAGACCTTAATCTAGGCTCCAGCTTTTAATCACTATGCTGTACTGCTTCCTGCTGGGTGAGATTGCCGCTCTTTATCTTCAATTTCTGGTAGTTTTCACAACAGCTTTCCTTTTTCTGAATGATAAACACTTTTAGTTTTCTAAGACAGATTCTTAGAGTTTTTCACACCCATATGAAATATGACTATAACAATCTGAAACTGATTTTGTGTGAAGTTGATAGATACCACCCAGGTTGCTTAAGTGTGTGTAATCAGAAGAACACATGCATACATGGACTTGAATGACTGACATGCCATGGAAAAATTAATAAGTAGGTCAAAGGTCCCGGAAAAGGACTGTGTGGAAAGCGTATGGTATAATGAATGAATTTTCCAAGAGGAGGAGCAGTGATTCATCTCTTCCCTCACACTGAGAGACACTCCTCACTTGTTTTTGACTCCCTTGAGCCATAAAGCAGTGGGTATTTCTAATTTAATTACAGGACTGGCTTCAGAATTTTGAGACATCTTTTATAGCGACAATAACATTGTGAATTGTACTGTTACTAGTGTAATTTCATCTAGGCATACAAGTTCACACCTTTGTCAATATTTCAGGTAAATAAAAAATATACAGACATGTGACCAGTGAAAATGTTTTCTTTAAAATGTCCTGTACTTTTCTGCAGTTTTAGTACTCTGCAGTTCTTTAACTATAGAAGCTATGAAAGTTAATCTTACATATCTGTTCCACATCTATCATAATCAATACAACTCAAATCGGTAGTGGTCATTTGGGGAAATGAAGCTGCTGATAAGAATAAAGAACATGAGTTAGATGGCTCATAAAAACTGAAATCACATTGAAGGAAATGACATTATAGTTCCTATGGACAGAGATTGGTTATGCTCAGGCATTAAATGTGCTTCCTTATTTTAAAAATAAATATGCTTTTAACTTTACAAACCTCCTACTGTTTCCAGCATAATTTTTGCTAGTGTATAGAAAATAGGTGTTGATTTTTTTTCCTTTCTACAAATGGATCCTTTAAATGGTAGGGAGGACCGCAGAGTTACACATTCAAATAATATTAATTTTAAAGTAGATGTACTACATACTGAGAGGAAAATTGGGAAATGGCTACTTAAATGTTAGCAATTTAGGACCGAGAAGGAATACACACTGATTGGGAAGGCAGATGCTGGAATAATATCGAGATATAAATAGAGCAGATCAAACTGAGATAACAGGGAAGGCAACCACGTGAATAATCGCCACATAAACAGTATGAATAACACCAATGATTTGAGGCCAAAGCACACACTTAATTATATTGATTTTTAAGAAATGGGTCAGCTAAAAGAAAAGGCAAAAGTGACTGAATGAGCAAACCCCATTCACTATCTAAACAAATGTTTGCTTCTCTGCAAAATGAAGGGCTGGGTGAAATGATCTTGAAGATCAGAGGTTCAGAAAACTTTCCTGATTCTAAGATTGCTTAAGAACTGCTCAGTAAATTGAGGAGCAATACTGATTCTGTCAGAAGTTAAGGACTGGTTACATGTTAGCCTCACTTTCATTTGCAAAAAAAAAAAATTGATTTGAGAAATTCTCCATCAAAATATTACTGAATCCAGTCAATAAAAATATAGATACAAGTATGTTTTGAGTTTACAAAGAGCATTTGAATGTTATAAGGCTAAGTTAGAGATATTAAAATAAATTTCCTTAAGTTTTAATCTAGAAATAGTAATAAAATAATGGCTAGCAAATTATTTTAAAAACTCAGAAATCAATTTAATAATAATAGTATAACCCATGAAGCAGCCTAAATATGTAATTTGATATTACATGCAAAATAATTTACATTATTTATCTGGACTATAACATTAAGAAAATCCCTCCATTCTCCTTTACATATTTATTGTGCATAGTTTCCTAAAAAATCTTCTTTATGCTATTAGCTGGACTATCAACTGTTATGTATGAGCTGTGTATTTTTGCATTTATTATTTTCTTTTAATTGAGAGGATTAACAAATAATAAAGAAAAGAATTGTTTACACATTTGGGGGCAAAGTTTCTTAAATCCTTAAAAATATTTTGTCTCTCTTTTAAAAGCTATAGTATTAATCTGATATAAAATCTTTGGAGATTATTAAAAATTTTAGGATTCATGTTACCATTAATAAAACCCCATCATCTCTGTTGTAAAGCCTACCTCTCCACAAACTCCCTCAGTTAGATTTATAGTCATAACCTTCTGTTCCTGTATATGGTTCAATGTGTATGGAACTCACTCATTTTTGACTCATTGGACTTAACTCTGTGCTAGGCATACATGTGCGTTTAATATATGTTTGAAGAATAAACCACTAATGTGAGGAGAGAATATGAGTATTACAAGTACTAATGCAATATGTATATCAATACAATATAAAATAAAAATTAAAGAAATTGACCAAATGCACAATACTAATTTTCCTTTTGTCAGGCAACTACTGGAATAATGTGGATCAGACTGTGTCCCTTCCCCTGTGATTCTCTTAACATAACCTAGAAAGCCTCTCTTATTTGCTAAAGCCATTTATAAAGTAGTCTTATGAATTATTTTTTATAATTAGGACAGCCTGTGGAATAGAAGCTTGTATCTCTAAGGCTAATTGGAAATTATATAAAAATTATAACTTTTCCGAACTAATTTCAGTATTCAGTAACGGATTTAATTTCCTGACAAATTTAAAAACTGAAAGAATTCAAAGCAGATGTAGAAAGAAAATATTCCAGACAACTATACATCAAGGAAAATGTAAATATGTAAATAGAGTATTAAAGTTAGTAAGTTTCTTTTTCCAAAAATCTAACTTGAGAGATCACTGTGGAAGTTTTAATTGCAGATAATGTGACTAAGCTCATTGATAATGAGATCTAATATAGAAACAATGTTCACATATGTGGGTATGCATGCAAAACTGATACATGCCCACAAAGATGTATACAAAAGCAGGATCTGAAGAAAAGCCAACCAGCTACTTAACCTAGAGGCAAAATAGGGGAGAAAACATAGTGACCTGATACTGCCAAATAATGCCATATGTCACTGACAAAAATGTTTACACTGACTCTAAGTAAATATAGCCTAAACAATGTGCCTTATGGTCAAATAAAATGACCCAGCTGTAGATTATTCTGTTTTGGGTGTTCAGAATGGAGAGTCAGTCAAAACATAAACACACCGCCCATGGGATTTTCCAGGCAAGAGTACTGGAGTGGGGTGCCATTGCCTTCTCCCTAAACACACACACATAGACACACACAAACACACACACACGGGCAAAAAAATTTCACTGAAAACTGTTACAACTCCTAAACATATCCTGGTAAACGATCAAGTAAAGCTTTTTAAAAGTGTGTCTAAAATTCTTAAGTTAGTGGGAATAACTAGCCTATAAACTCAAGCAATTGCTATAGTTGAATCCTCAGCTTTTAGCTGAGTGCCTGTCACGTAGTTCATGCTCAATAAATAATTCCTTCACTAATGTAATTTTATTGACCTGCAGAATCAAGGAATAATCTTTGATCAGATACTTCTGTAGGGCAAATTTTATCAGCAGAAAGGCAAACTGCAAAGATATTTAAGAGTTAGACAAATTATACTAGAAATTATACATGTTCAAAGAACTTCATAGCAGTATCATTTTTAATAAGGAAATAAACTAAAAACAATCTAAATGTACATCACCAGCAGAGTGGTTCTATATAGTACTGTAAACCACCAATGGAATAGTGTGCAATCATTAAGATTCTTGGGTAGATGTACATTTACTGACATGGGAAAACATTCAGGATACATTGCTAATGAAATAGCAAGTACAAAATCAGCAAGTTTTTAAGAAGCAATATTATGTAATGGTTCAAAATAACATCTCTAGTGTCAGCCTGGAGAAGGCAATGGCACCCCACTCCAGTACTCTTGCCTGGAAAATCCCATGGACGGAGGAGCCTGGTAGGCTGCAGTCCTAAAGGTCGCTAAGAGTCAGACACTACTGATCGACTTCACTTTCACTTTTCACTTTCATGCATTGGAGAAGGAAATGGCAACCCACTCCAGTGTTCTTTCCTGGAGAATCCCAGGGATGGGGCAGCCTGGTGGGCTGCCGTCTATGGGGTCGCACAGAGTTGGACACGACTGAAGTGATGCAGCAGCAGCAGCAGCAGCAGCAGCAGCAACAGTGTCAGCCTGCTTGGATTCATAGCTCAGTTTAGCCCATTGGAAAAAAATGTTATCTTATTGGCTTTATCAAGTACATAGGATTTCAGAGAAAATTAAGTGAAAGGATAAATAAAAACTCTTACAACAATGATTCTCAATAAAACTTAGCTATGCTATCAATAAGTGTTAAGTGTTAGTCACTTTAGTCATGTCCGATTCTTTGTGGCCGAATAAACTATAGCCCACCAGGCTCCTCTATAAATGGAATTCTCCAGTCAAGAATACTGGAGTGGCTTGCCAGTCCATTCTCCAGGGGATCTTCCTGACCCAGGGATCGAACCCGGTCTCCTGCAGCTCCTGAATTGGGCAGGTGGGTTCTTTACCACTAGTGCCACCTGAGAACCCATCTAGATTTATATCTAAATATTTATCTACAGATCCCTATTTATTTCCAAGGCAAACCATTCAATGTCACAATAATCCAAGTCTATGCCCCAACCACTAATGCCAAAGAAGCTGAAGTTGAACGGTTCTATGAAGACGTACAATACCTTCTAGAATTAACACCAAAAATAGATGTCCTTTCATTATAGGGGGCTAGAATGCAAAAGTAGGAAGTTAAGGGATACCTGAAATAACAGGCAAGTTTGGTTTTGGACTACAAAATGAATCAGGGCAAAGGCTAACAGAGTTTTGCTAAGAGAACACACTGTCATAGCAAACACCCTCTTCCAACAACACAAGAGATGACTCTACACATGGACAATCACCAGATGGTCAATACAGAAATCAGTCGACTATATTCTTTGCAGTTGAAGATGGAAAAGCTCTACACAGTCAGCAGAAACAAAACTGGGATCTGACTGTGGCTCAAATCATCAACTCTTTACTGCGAAATTTAGATTTAAACTGAAGTAAGTAAGGGAAACCACTAGATCATTCAGGTATGACATAAATCAAATCCCTTATGATTATAAAATGGAAGTGACAAATAGATTCAAGGGATTAGATCTGGTAGATGGAGTGCCTCAAGAACTATGGACAGAGTTTCATAACACTGTACAGGAGATGGTAAGCAAAACTATTGCGATGAAAAAGAAATGCAAAAAGGCAAAATGGTTGTTTAGGAGGCCTTACAAACAGCTGAGAAACGAAGAGAAGCAAAAGGAAATGGAGAAAAGGAAAGATATACCCATTTGAATGAGAGTTCCAAAGAATAGCAAAGAGAGATAAGAAAGCCTTCCTCAGCGATCAATGCAAAGAAATAGAGGAAAACAACAGAATGGGAAAGACTAGAGATGTTTTTAAGAAAATTAGAGATACCGAGGGAACATTTCATCAAAGGATGGGCATGGTATGGACCTAACAGAAGCAGACAATATCAAGAAGGGGTGGCAAGAATACACAGAAGAACTAAAAAAAAAAAAAAAAAAAAAGGCGTAATGACCCAAATAACCACGATGGTGTGATCACTCAACTAGGGCCAGATGTTCTGGAGCATGAAGTCAAATGGGCTTTAGGAAGCATCACTACAAACAAAGCAAGTGGAGGTGATGGAATTCCAGTTGAGCTATTTCAAATCCTGAAAGATGATGCTGTTAAAGTGCTGCACTCAATATGTCAGCAAATTTGGAAAACTCAGTAGTGTCCACAGGACTGGTAAAGGTCAGTTTTCATTCCAATCCCAAAGAAAGGCAATGCCAAAGAATGTTCAAACTAACACAGAATTGTACTCATCTCACACGCTAGCAAAGTAATGTTCAAAATTCTCCAAGCCATGCTTCAACAGTATAGGAACTGAGAACTTCCAGATGTTCAAGCTGGATTTATGAAAGGCAGAGGAACCGGAGATCAAATTTCCAATATCTGTTGGATCATTGAAAAAGCAAGAGAGTTCCAAGAAAACATCTACTTTATTGACTATGCCAAAGCCTTTGCCTCCTAAGAAACATGTATGCAGGTCAAGAAGCTACAGATAGAATCAGATATGGAACAACAGACTGGTTTCAAATTGGGAAAGAAGTACCTCAAGGCTGTATATTGTCACCCTGCTTATTTAACGTATATGCAGAGTACATCATGTGAAATGCCAGGTTGGATTAAGCACAAGCTGGAATCAAGATTGCCAGGAGAAATATCAATAACCTCAGATATGCAGATGACACCACCTTTATGACAGAAAGCAAAGAGGAGCTAAAGAGCTTTTTGATGAAAGTGAAAGAGGAGAATGAAAAAGCTAACTTAAAACTCAGCATTCAAAAAACAAAGATCATGGCATCTGGTCCCATTATTTCATGGAAAATAGATGGGGAAACAATGGAAACAGTGACAGACTTTATTTTTTTGGGCTCCAAAGTCACTGTGGATGGTGACTGCAGCCATAAAATTATAAGGTGCATGATTCTTGGGTAAAAAGCCATGATCATCCTAGACAGCATATTAAAAAGCAGAGATAGGATGATGCTGAAGATGAAACTCCAATACTTTGGCCACCTGATGCGAAGAACTGACTCACTGGATAAGACCCTGATGCTGGAAAAGACTGAAGGCAGGAGGAGAAGGGAACAACAGAGGATGACATGATTGGATGACATCACTGACTCGACAGACATGAGTTTGAGCAAGCTGCAGGAGTTGGTGAGAGACAGGGAAGGCTGGCATGATGTAGTCCATGAGGTTGCAGAGTCAGACATGACTGAGTGACTAAACTGAACTGAACAGATAAATAAAGACAAAAATACATAGATATAAGCCTGGAAGGATATATACCAAAATATTCATGGAGAATATCTATGAATAATAGGAATATAGATAATGACTATTTCCCAGACTTCTTGAAATAAAAAGAATTTTTATATATCTGAGATACCTTTATAGAAGAAATGATTTTTGAGGATGGAGTAATTTAGGACATAAGATTATACAATTTTGGATTCTTAGGACTGGATAGAACCCAAGCTAAAGGGAGAACATTTCCAATCATAGGAAATTATCCAAATATAGATTTAGCAAACTTAGCCCTTCACTACAGAGATGAACCATTTTATCTCTACAGAACAATGACCTTGAAAACTGAGCCTGAAAATGCCCTGTTTTTAGAAAAATGATTCCGACCAGGCACTGGCAAAGCTGCACCCACTGCATCTGCCGGATTCCTCAGTGGCTCAGTGTAAAGAATTTCTCTGGCAATGCAGGAGACATGGGTTTAATGCCTGGGTCTGGAAGATCCCCTGGAGAAGGAAATGGCAACCCACTTCTGTATTCTTGCCTGGAAAATTCCATGGACAGAGAAGCCTGGTGGGCTACAGTTCAGGGGGTCACAAGAGTCAGACACAATTTAGCAACTAAACCGCCATCACCACCTGCATCCCTCAGAACAGCACTTTCCAATATGTTTTTGAGTAGTGACTCAGTTGAAATTTTGTCCCCAGCCTCAAATATGCTAAGCAAATTCAAAATCAAAATTGTTCCTTTTTAATGAGAGGACAACTGTAAACTAAATGGGAAAAAATATATTTAAAAATCAGTGAAAAACAAATACAGGAAAAGTAACTTTAAAAAAGTCTTCTAGTTGTAGCCAAGATGATAATAGGAAAGATAACTGATAATTCTCCTGAGACTGGCTATCACAATGTAGTGAAGGTTTGTAAGGAGTCAAAAGAATGGGCAGAGGTTCTCATGTAAGGTAAGCTCTTTATCTGCCACTGAACCTAGAGTTTTCTTTGACTGTTCATTTTAGAAGAATGATAATGAGAGTAATATTCATTTTATTAATTTTTATCCCATGGCTCTTGGCTTCTTAGCCCAAAATTGACCAAGGACATATGGAAGTAATGTGGATTGTACCCTGAAGGACCTTTGCCAAGAATATCTTGAGGTTATCCCAACATTATTGGTTACTTTAAGGTAGCACTTTCCTGCAGGCTCTAGAATGCTTAAACTGCTATGTAAGTTGCTATAAAGGTTAACTTAATTGATTCCAAGAAAGACAAATACTTCCCTAGCCGGGCAGCAGCCATGTGAAAACAATACAAAGCAAACTCTCTATCTCTGGTAAGTTAAAGAATGACAGGTTTCAGCAACATTTTCAAACATTGTCATTTGCATAAAGCCACAGATCAGAAGAGTGACTTTTAGTACTTTACAATTCAAAAATCAACTCTCATTCACTGTTCCATTTATCATAACAGATGTTCTGATCAGCATTCCCAGGTCACCATGTACAGTGTACATGTTTATATAATTACAAGAGAAAAGAGGTTAAAACGTTGTGCCTCATTCAATACTGTCAAAATGAACCAATACAACAATTCACACAGGGGAACGGCAAGCGAGTAAATGCAAGCACTATAAATATACATAAGCCACAACCTAAACTGTTTCCCAGCCCAACATCCAAAAATGGATTCCTCCCCATAGACACATAAGAACCAATATATATGCCTAGTATGCCTGGTATGACCTAGTTGAAGGTAGTCTAGAGGCAGAGATGGAATTTCCACTATGCTTGTAGGATGCTATGAATATGTATTTAGCTTTTGTCAGAGGACAACAAAATATCCCAAAGTCCTAATCTGAGTAAAAGTGCCGTTTATTTTTCTTCTCACATACCTGTTTCTGATGCATAAAAATGTGTCACAAAGTACACTTCAGAGGAAAGAGACAAGGTTATTTATGGGCAGACTCACAGAATGAAGATACAAAGAAAATGGTACAAATGTAAACAAAAATGTGCCTGCATGCTAAGTCGCTTCAGTTGTGTCCAACTCTTTAGGACCCCACGCACTGTAGCCTACTAGGCTCCTCTGTCCATGGGGATTCTCCAGGCAAGAACACTGGAGTGCGTTGCCATGCCCTCCTCCAGGGGATCTTCCTGACCAAGGGATCAGCATGCGTCTCTTACATCTCTTCATTGGTAGGTGGGTTCTTTACCACTAGCACCACCTGGGAAGCCCATAAACAAAGATACCCTTCCTCTAAAGCGAGGAAAGATTTTCTTGGGCTGTTAATTTACACTGCCTGCAGATAAATGCACCTACATTTCCCCTGGTGTCTGTTGTTTAAATTTAATTATTTATCTGCAGTACAAATATAGGAAACCTAATTATACTATATCACGCTTCTGTGAATTGACAGAAAAAATTAAAAAGCATCATAGTTATAGTAAGTGCCAAGCCGGGCAGTGGCTCAATCTGAGATGCTAGTTATGGACTTGGCAATTACATGTTCTCTGCCTCAGTTTACCAGGTTGTGAACTGAGGACTTTCCAGGACCTGAGTGATGTCAAGGCTGATGCTGTTCTTTTTATCTCTTTAATCCCAATGCCCAGCACAGTGCTTAGTTCAGAACAGATACTCAGTGACTATTTCTGGACATGAGTGAATCATGTCATGAATCAATGAATAATAAAAGTACCCATGAAATCCTTGCCACCTAAATTACTCATGACAACATGTCATTAATTTGCATGACAAACAAAACTTTACAAATCCTGGTTCTGAGGTGAATGTGCATTTTCTGAAATGCTATCTAGAAAGTAATATTACAACCTCACATCCTAAATCCCCTGCCAGTTTCCTCTGAATCATGTACCCGTCTGGAGGAAGCAAAGTTAATATAATGACTTAGCTGCGTCATCCACTGATAGCCCAGTAATACGGGTAAAGTTAGAGACCTCATCCATGATCAAATTTCCACTGGTGGTGACTTAATTAACCATTGACCCTGTATTGAACAGCATAAATCATAACTGTGGATTTCTGTCAGCCTGCTGCCTTTCCTGTTCATGCCACATCCACAAGAAAATTATTATCTTCCCCAAGAATAAGAAGTGAGCTCTCCTTTATAGAAAGAGGTTATGTATTTGAAATAATCCAATCATTATATTTCTACCCTATGAAATTATTATGCTAATGAGCTGCTCTACAAAATCATTTTCTATGACTTTTGTTCAAGCTTGGAGGAAAAGGTTAGGAGGAAATAATTCTGATTTAAACTTATACCAAAGTAATTATGGGAGGTATCTAGTCATCCTCTAGTTAGAGGACACCTAAATATCTGCACAAACAGTGAAAATTTGAGTTAAAAGACTTTTTAATGTTTTACCCAACGTTTAGCAATTTAAGAACACTATATAAGCTATTTTTTTTCTTTTAGAATCTTCCCCAATATGGATAGCTATTGGAAGGAAAATGAAAGAGAGAAGGAATGGAGGCACAGAGGGAGGGAGAGAGGGAAGAAAAGGAAGGGAAAATAATACAAGAACTAATGACTCCACAGCACTTGATAAAGGGTACACTGTTCTCATAATCAAGCATATATTTACTATGAGTGAGTAAAGTATTAATACCATTCCAGTTTTCAAATGAAAAATTAGAGTCTCATTCAGAGAAATTAAGTGACTTGCTCAAGATCACACAGGAGAAAGGTGATGGAGTTAGGACTCAAACTCAGGTCTTCCGTATAAAAATATCAAACCTTTCCATTGTATTTCAGCCACAACATATGCATTTTGCTCAGAGAGAATGCAAGATAGGAATTCATTCAAAAATGTAAATCGTGACACCTTATCTCTGACAGAATGGTACACAGCCAGAAGGGAGAGGACAAATCAATGGGATTGTTTCATCCAGTAACTATACAAGATTCCAAAGATCATTAACAATGGTGAACTTCTCCCCTTTTACTACATATTATTCTTTTCATTTCTTCAAATTTGTAGGGTTAGCTTAAATATCATGGAGAAGGCAATGGCAACCCACTCCTGTACTCTTGCCTGGCAAATCCCATGGACAAAGGTGCCTGGTAGGCTGCAGTCCATGAGGTCGCTAGGAGTCGGACACAACTGAGCGACTTCACTTTCACTTTTCACTTTTATGCATTGGAGAAGGAAATGGCAACCCACTCCAGTGTTCTTGCCTGGAGAATCCCAGGGACGGGGGAGCCTAATGAGCTGCTGTCGATGGGGTCACAGAGAGTCGGACACAACTGAAGCGACTTAGCAGCACCAGCAGCAGCAGCTTAAACATCAAGGTTCAAGCCACACATTGTTTTGAAAACTTAGTATGCTTAATTACATGCTAAATTGCTTCAGTTGTGTCCAACTCTTTGTGACCTTGAGTTTGAGTTTGAGTAAGCTCTGGGAGCTGGTGATGGACAGGGAAGCCTGGAGTGCTGCAGTCCGTGGGGTGGCAAAGAGTCAGACAGGACTGAGCGACTGAACTGAACTGAACTTTGCTACCCTATGGACCATAGCCCACCAGGTTCCTCTGTCCATGAGATTCTCCTGGCAAGAATAATGGAGTTGGTTGTTGTGCCCTCCTCCAGGGGATCTTCCCAATCCAGTGATCAAATCTACATCTCTAAAGTCTATTGCACTGGCAGACAGGCTCTTTACCACTAGCACCACCTGGGAAATCTGCGCATAATTATATCAATACCTAAAAAAGGAAGCTATTCAATATTATTTTTAAATGTTATATATTATCATAAGGAAATTAAACTATCATATAGTGCTAAGTAAAGAGCAGGGAAAATGTTCATTATCAAATAGGTCATTACATATTTAAATAAATTATTGGCTTTTTAAACTATCATTATGTGGCTAATTAAGCAATTTTCTTATCTTCTAACAGCCCTTGAGATGGCATAGTTTATCATCCTCCTGTCTGAAACTTCCCTTTGGCCACTGACTAAAATGAATAAAATGAGCGTTAGAAAATTTGGAAAATCTCTATTCTTCTTAAAGGCAATATTTACATCTGCAGTGACTGCAGCCATGAAATTAAAAGACGCTCACTCCCTGGAAGAAAAGTTATGTCCAACCTAGATAGCATATTCAAAAGCAGAGACATTATTTTGCCAACAAAGGTTCGTCTAGTCAAGGCTATGGTTTTTCCAGTGGTCATATATGGATGTGAGAGTTGGACTGTGTAGAAGGCTGAGCTCCAAAGAATTGATGCTTTTGAACTGTGGTGTTGGAGAAGACTCTTGAGAGTCTCTTGGACTGCAAGGAGATCCAACCAGTCCATTCTGAAGGAGACTAGCCCTGGGATTTCTTTGGAAGGAATGATGCTAAAGCTGAAACTCCAGTACTTTGGCCAGCTCATGCGAAGAGCTGACTTATTGGAAAAGACTCTGATGCTGGAAGGGATTGGGGGCAGGAGGAGAAGGGGACGACAGAGGATGAGATGGCTGGATGGCATCACTGACTCGATGGACGTGAGTCTGGGTGAACTCTGGGAGTTGGTGATGGACAGGGAGGCCTGGCGTGCTGCGATTCATGGGGTCGCAAAGAGTCAGACACGACTGAGCGACTGAACTGAAATGAACTGAACTGAACTGAAACCTTAACAACACTTAAAATCTGTGTCATGTATCAATTATACATTGTCTTGCCTTGTTCTTTATTTCTGCCATAACTTTATGTATATTAAACTAAGTTCCCCTAGATAATGGGAACCTACTGTATAGCAGAGGGAACTCTACTCAGTGCTCTGTTGTGACCTGAATAGGAAGGATATCAAAAGTGAGGATGTGTATATACATATAGCTGATTCAATTTGCTGTACAATATTGTAAAGGAAATATACTCTAATAACACTTTTTTAAAAATAAAAAGCAACTGTACTCATATTAAAAAAAATAAACTAGGCTCAAGAAACATCATGGCTCTAGGAAAGCAACTGGGAGATGTCTGAAAAATTTTAATTGATTTACCATCAGTTACCAATACATCCGTTGGATTTTACTGCATTATCCACATGCATCTGGTGTCATATTATAATTACACATTACATATAACATTATTTTCACTTTAAAACACTTATATTTTAATTTTATGAATAGGGAGATTCTAAGACAAGTTTTCAAATGGTAGCAATTAACCTTTTAATGAGAAGCAGGGGCTTCAAGGGTTTATAAATTTTCTTGGGATAATTTGTAACTAACCTTTTCTACTAACAAAGATACATCCTTAAAAAGATTTCAATTCCAATTTTAGTACAATGCTACTATATCTTTTCAGGGCATTTAGTTATAGACAAGTTTTTTAAAGTTTACATAAGTGCTAAAAAACTAATTATTATACCTTATGTTTACATTTTATACAACATAGCATCCCTTGACAACTATAATCCACTCTGAAGAGAAACTACAATTGTAAAACTTTAAAAAACGCATGCACACAGTTTTTTTTTTTTTTCTTATTCTTGGCAATTATAAAAGTAATTATGAACAAGATTGCTGGTCAGATGTGTGAAATTCCTGGTTGTTAAAGCCCCAGCTCATAGCCTCTGCTTTAATGAAATATGTCATACAATGCACAGTTCTCTAATATCATTTAACCTATAAATTGTGCTTCTGACCCTTTCATCACTCAAATAGAGAATACAAAGAATAGAATTCATTATAAATTCATGGAGCTTCTAAAACATGAAGAGATACTGGCTATAATTCATTCATGAGTTATTTTCAGTTTATGAAGGAAGGTCTTGCCAAAAGAGAGTAAAAGCAAAGCACATTAAAATATAAAATTATATGCAGATTTTGCTGAGCATGGTCTTTAAGTTTCTCCACAAATAGTTTCAGCCTTATTCCCACTCAACCCCCCAAATTAAACCACTCTTTCCTTCCTATTATATGCACATTGGTATCCCAATCAAAAATTCTGCTTGCCAAAATAATGTTTACTCTATTTTTCTGTCCCATGACAGTCAACAAGATCCTGTCTTATCTACAAACTTATGTTTCTAACCCTTTTCCTCAGATTTTTAATAAAATATCCACTTTGCTTCTAAGGTAGCTGTGATTAAGCCAGTTAAATCAACTAACTCTGTCTACTTTGGCTTGATGTGAACATATTGGAATTTATGAAATTCTGCTCTATTCAGTTGATAATGATGAGCTATATGTTGAATATCTGCACTGCACTCTTAGGTTCACATCCATTATTCTTCAGTTAAATGGTAACATCATTGAGATTGGGGGATTGTATTATTGATTTGACTTTGGTTAGCACAAATGGCACTCCACTCCAGTACTCTTGCCTGGAAAATCCCATGGACAAAGGTGCCTGGTAGGCTGCAGTCCATGGGGTCACTAAGAGTCGGACAGGACTGAGCAACTTCACTTTCACTTTTCACTTTCATGCATTGGAGAAGGAAATGGCAACCCACTCCAGTGTTCTTGCCTGGAGAATCCCAGGGACGGGGGAGCCTGGTGGGCTCCCGTCTCTGGGGTTGCACAGAGTCGGACATGACTGATGTGACTAAGCAGCAGCAGCAGCAGCAGCACAAAGGAAGTTAATATATTGAAATAATGCTCTAGACATCTATTATGCAAATGAATATAACAGTAGAATATATTCAACAAGAAGGAGATTGAGCGTTTTTCATAGGAAATACGATAGCCATCTCATTCTGGAAGATAATTTCCTTTGAGTGGAGACTCAACCAATGTGATGTGAATCACTTAAAAATTCAAATTAGTAATAAATTCACATTACTGTTGGATATTCACTTTGGGAGACATGTGAAAGCAGGATTGTTCTTTCTATACTGATTCTGTATATAAGTAAACACTACTGGTTTACCTTTTTTGTTTTTTCTAGAGTTACATAATATTAATAAGGAAGAGTACAGAAACAATAGTATTCAGAGGTGCTTTACTCCAATCCTATTGCAGAGACCCAAAACCTTCTGTAAATCATCTAACGAATGGACCCCAAATATTCATGTTAAAATGTAGAGACACACTACTGTATTATCTCTAAGCTACCCTCCATCTCTAAAAAAGCCTAGCATTCATGATTCTGCCCCTCTGAAAATCAGTATAATTCAATTTTTTTAGATGAGAGAAAGAATGAAATAATTTCTGTTTATGAAGTATTAACTGATGTCTTAAGTCATTAGAAAAACTTAAGAAAAATTCTTATTCTACTCAGTTGTCACTAAAATCCTATAAGCTGCCTACATACAATAAAAGTGAGTTTAACAAGCTTCCACATTTAGTAATAGAAAATCTAAAAGATGAATTCACCCATAAAAAAATAAATATATGATGATCAGTTTCCCCAGGAGAGAGAAAACCAACTGATCAAAATGAGTGAATAATGGCTTCTGGTTTTAGAGTAAAGAAGTACAATTTGCTTTCTTGAGCAGAGAGGAAATAATTTTACATTAATGTTGACTACTGGTGGTGGGTATATCTGTCTCTGTTTAGTGAAACACATTGACAAGGTACTTTGTTTTTTTGTTTTGTTTTTTTTCCTTTTAAGAAAGATCTAGAAGCAAGATAATAATAATAGCTAACATTTAATGAAAGTTTTCTACCATACCACACCTTTCTAAGTGCTTTGCTTTTATCAATTTGTCACAGCCTTGCAAACATCATATAAGAAGTTAAACCAGGACACAGAAAAATTAAAACTATTTCCCAGAGTCAGACAGCTAATGAAAAGCAGAGGAAGACCAGAACCAATGAGCTCTCAGTCCAGAGTTCACATCCTTAAACACCGAACTACGTCGCCACCAGGATGAGCAGAGACAAAGCTATTCTGCTTAAGAAGTAAGAAATCAGGGTTGGAGACAAGGACAAGGGAACCAGGAAAAAAGGTTGTAAAAAAGGGGCTTAGAACAATTAGGAAGCCAAATATAAGCCAAGTTGATATGATACAAACAGGACAGAATAAGTGAAAATGCAGGAGGACAGAAAGAGAACATTATCCACATAACTTAAAAATAGAGAGATGCAATATTCTATTCTACAGTCCATGGGGTCACTGCAGTCCATGCAGTCCATGGGGTCGTAAAGAGTTGGATATGACTGAGAGACTGAACTGAACTGAATATTCTATTCAAATTTACTACATGTGTTTTACTCATTCAGTTTCAGTGAAAGTCACTCAGTCGTGTCTGACTCTTTGCGAGCCCATGGACTATACAGTCCATGGTATTTTCCAGGCCAGAATACTGGAGTGGATAGCCATTCCCTATACTCATTCAAGCACTCAGTAAATTCAGTTATACTTTCTGTCTTTATGTGGGTGGTATTTTGGGGTGATCAAAGAATGGAGACTTCTTTTTTTTCATATTAGAGGAATGCAGTAGCAGCTGCAACACCTGAGAAAAATGGGAGAATTCAAAGGAATCAACTATAGCCAGAGATGACTGGGTAAAATGCCATCCCCACCCCTGCCAAAGAACCCTAAAGTTATTGGAAAAGACCAAGCGGCCCTGATGACATCTTTGTTACATTAATACTTAAATACTATCTCTTTAAAAGCTCTTTAACAAATCTTATACTGAAGATGGAAAAAATCTTTGCTATAATATGGATCTAAGGATAATGCCAGTGGAACAACAGATAGGGCAGGTGTGGAAACAGCGCAGGAAACTAAACTTGCTCTGAAACTTATCATGCTTTCTCACTTTTCTACCAAACAGATCCCATTGCCTCCATATTGTTTTAAAACTGAGAATGTTCTAAATCATTTCATTCAACAAACTAGTATTCAGGATCTACTTAATGCCAGGGACTAGAGCACTGTATAAACAGTCAAAAGAATCCCTGTACTCATACACTTTACCTTCCAATAGCCTGACATTCTAATTCAGTATTCACTACTAATAATCCTAAGTGATAGTGATTCAACCACTGTCTTTTTTATACATACACTAAAATCAACACAAGGTTTGATAGAGATTTGCTTAAAATCACCTGAAGACTTTTCAAGAAAGAGCCATCCACTTTAGTCATTGCATTTCAGAAACCACATGCATTTTTCTTAAGGAAAGCCCTCCTGAGACTTAAAAGAGCCTTAATCACTGTTCCCACCTCCCTTACAGTTAAAATATTGCCTCTATTTAAGGGTTTTTGTGAGTACTTTTATGGTGAGATGGCAGAAGGTGAATTGGGTATTATTAATTATCTCTTATCTTAACCTAGAATATCATCAAGCCCATCTCCCAGAGACACTGAATACTAAGTTCCACTCACTTACTTCTAAAAATATAGTTTTGCTCTTCATTTCAACCGCATCACTTGATCCACCTCAATTATCCCTGTCATTTTTTTTTTAATGGAAAGGACAATACCAACCATAGAGAGCTGTGGTAATCACACAGAGGAACATAAATCAGATGTCTAGCAATCCAGAACCTAGTTTAAAACAATAAAGCCTGATACTGCTTACAATAAATTAAGCCTCTCAAATGAAAAGGTGAATTTCCAGGAAATGGTAGTTGATAGAAATGAAAATAATGAAAAAGATACCCGACTCTCTCTCTCTGCAACACAATTATTTCTTCCTTCACTTATTTTGCCTGAGACTGAACAGAAAAGACACAGACAAAAAGGAAAAAAATAATCAGTTTAAAAACAATGCTGTCTGGGTCAATTGGCCACTGATTTGAGAAGCTCTTGGTGGCATGATGACAGAAGGCCTTGTAAGAAGATAAATGTCTAAAATTAGTTAAAAGTTTGAAATTGTTTGCTATGTGAATCATGATGCAAGGACTTGAACAGATTCACAGACCTTGAGTGAAAGAAGAGTAGTGTTTCATATAATGTTTTCATATTCATGGATTTGGAGCTCCAGTATGAAGGAAAAGAAGTTGTGAATTCCAGTTAGGCTGACCCCAGGGCAGAGGTAAAGAAAGGAATGCAAAACACAGAGGGAAGAAATTGGTAGACAGAAAATCAGAGATAACCAAAAGAATAGAAGGCCTCTATAACAGGCCAATCTTATTCAAATTCAAGAAATTAGAGATTCCAGATGACTTCTGGTATGTATACATGTGTATGAAAATACATATGCATACATACATATAAATATTTACATACATACGTACATAAATCTAAGTGTGTACTCTTGTTTTTATATCCAGGAAATTCCTGTTTGTACATTCAGGGATGCCATAAAGTCATGTTAGTTTGGTAACCAAATAGGCTGGCATCATCTGGATCAACAAACCATTTCCCTTAGGTCAAATCCAACCTGCCATCTGTTTTTGCAAGAATATAACATCAACTTTTGGCTTACATATTGTCTAAGGCTTTTTTATGCTACAAAGCAGAGTAAAATAGTTGCAACAGAGTTTATGGCTTTCAAATTCTAAATTTCAAATTCTAAAACCTGGCTCTTTATAGGAAAAGTCCCTTGCCCCAGATACCACCCTCCAAACCTCTTGCCTATTAGAGAACATTACTGAGTGTCAATCATTATTATTTTTTCCCTATATTTAAAGGCTATTTTCAGAGCAGTTCTAGGTTCATAGCAACATTGAAAGGAAGGTCCAGGTATACCCCCTATCCCCACACATGCATGCTGCTGCTGCTGCTGCTGCTGCTAAGTCGCTTCAGTCGTGTCTGACTCTGTGCGACCCCAGAGACGGCAGCCCACCAGGCTCCCCCGTCCCTGGGATTCTCCAGGCAAGAACACTGGAGTGGGTTGCCATTTCCTTCTCCAATGTATGAAAGTGAAAAGTGAAAGTGAAGTCACTCAGTCGTGTCCGACTCGAGCGACCTCGTGGACTGCAGCCCACCAGGCTCCTCTGTCTATGGGATTTTCCAGGCAAAAGTACTGGAGTGAGGTGCCATTTCCTTCTCCACCACACATGCATAGCCTCCTCTATTATCAACATCCCTCACCAGAGTGGTGTTTGTTTTGTTTTGTTTTTACAATTTATGAGCCTACATTGACACAGCATAATTTTTCAGAATCCATAGTTTACATTGGGGGTTCCCCAGTGGCTCAGCAGTAAAGAATTCGCCTGCAATGCAGGCAACCCAGGTTTGATCCCTGGGTTGGGAAGATCCCCTGCAGAAGGGAATGGTAATCCACTCCAGTATTATTGCCTGGAGAATTCCATGGACAGAGGAGCCTGGCAGGCTACAGTCCACAGGGTCGCAAAGAGTTGGACATGACTGAAGCAACTGAGCATGCACGCATAGTTTACACTGGAAATAATTTTTGGTGGTATACATTCTATGGGTTTGGACAAATTTATAATGACATGGATCCATCACTATTGCATGATACAGAATATTTTTGCTGCCTTAAGTGTCCTCTATACTCCACTTATCTATCCCTGCTACCCTGCTAAGTCACTTCAGTCGTGTCCAACTCTGTGCAACCCCACAGACGGCAGCCCACCAGGCTCCCCCGTCCCTGGGATTCTCCAGGCAAGAACACAGGAGTGGGTTGCCATTTCCTTCTCCAATGCATGAAAATGAAAAGTGAAAGTGAAGTCGCTCAGTCGTGTCCGACTCTTAGCGACGCCCTGGTCTGCAGCCCACCAGGCTCCTCCATCCATGAGATTTTCCAGGCAAGAGTACTGGAGTGGGGTACCATTGCCTTCTCCGCCCTGCTACCCTACCGCTCTCGATAACCCCTCACAATAAGTAATATTTTACACAGTTTCACCCTTTCCAGAATATCATGTAGTTGAAACGATACAGTACATAGCCTTTTCAGGTTGACTCTCATCATTTGGTTAATAGACATTTAAGTTTCCTCCATGTTATTTCATGGCTTGATAGATCTTTTTTTTTTTCCTAACCCTGAATAATATTTTATCATCCAGATGTACCACAGTTTATTCATTCCACTATTAAAAGGGCATCTTCATTGCTTCCAAGTTTTGACAATTATGAATAAAGCTGCTATAAGTATCTGTGCGCCAGCTTTTGTGTGGACACAAGGTCTCAGTTTCTTTAAGTAAATACCAAAGAATATGATTACTGGATCATGTGGTAAGACTATATATAGTTTTGAAAGAAACCACTAAATTGTCTTTCAAAATGGTTGCTCCATTCTGCATTTCCACTAGCATTGAATGAGAGTTATTATTGCTCCACATCCATATCAGCACTTGATGGTCTGGTGTTCTGGATTTTGTCCATTCTAATAGGAGGGTTATGGTATTGTACTGTTGTTTTAATTTGAATTTCCCTAATGTCAAGTTATGTGACAGATTTTTTTCATTCTTGTTATCTGTATGTTTTATTTGGTAAGGTGCCTCTTAAGGTCTCTGCTGCTGCTGCTGCTGCGGCTGCTGCTGCTAAGTCGCTTCAGTCATGTCCAAGTCTGTGCAACCCCAGAGATGGCAGCCCAACAGGCTCCCCTGTCCTTGGGATTCTACAGGCAAGAACACTGGAGTGGCCCTTCTTAAAATTTGGTTGCCTGCTTATTTTTAAGATATATTAGTTCTTTGTATGATTTGGAAAGCAGTTCTCTCTCAGATGTGTCTTTTGCAAATATTTTCTGTCTGTGGCTTATCTTCTCATTCTCTTGACTTTTCTTCCTTTTTTCCCTTTTGTTTCCTTGTTTTTAGCTCCCCATCATGTTCTCTAAAATAACTATTTCAAGCTTTTCCTGATTTTGAAAAGTCTGTTGATGTTCAAACAATACTTTGTTTCTCTGCATCTTCACCTTCCTCTTTCTTTCACTTCTATCTTCCTCAAGCTTAACCACTCAAGTTTGCCCTGACTTAGCTTCCAGACATCATTATGTTGCCCAAATCTATTCTCATATGCTTCTTTGTCTACCAATATTTTCTATTTTCCCTTCAAAACAACATAAAAATGTTCCTGCCATTCTGTAACTCACCACCCTATTTTCCTTGACCCATGTTTATAAACTACAAATATTTCTTTAAACATAACCCATATGCCGCTGCCTATACTTTATTACCACCCACCTACACTGTAAATTTCTTCAATCTGGCTTTGCCTTGCTACTGCATTGAATTTTACTCAGAAGACACCTAGGACTAACTGATAAATCAATTTTATGTTTTCTTCCTCTTTAAGATCTCTTTGGTAGTGGATTTTGTTGTGTCTTAACTGAAATTCTTTTCTGAGACCTTCTAAAATTTCTACCAGTACCCAAGTAAAATACATTGCTAACTTTTCCTCAAACATACGCTATACTTCCTAGCCTCAGGCCAATTTTCATAGTTCTGCTTTTTTTTTTAAATAAACAATGCTTGCATTGTAAGCACAAACTCTATCTACTTCAAGCTGTAATACAACAAATCAGTCAAATACACAATACCAGTATATAAGATCCAGAAGGACAAATATCTTTCCTATTTTCTGTTGTGTCACCAGTATCAGCTATATATTAAATAATAACTGAACAAAAAGTATTTAATATCTTAAAGAAAATTCAGAAATCACCTACTCCATCACTGTTTGAATTTCTCATGCTGTTATGAAATAAAAAGGTGGAACATCAAAGCTCATTCCAATGCTTGTTTCCATACTTTCATCTGCCTCTATTATTATTACTAAATTGTCATCTAATTGTTTTCTTCTCAAGGTATCTTTAAAAAAGTGCATGTGTGCTAATTTAATTCAGTCATGTCTGATTCTTTGCAATCCTATGGACTGTAGCCTGCCAGGCTTCTTTGTCCATGGGGATTCTCCACCCAAGAATACAGGAGTGGGTTGCAATGTCCTCCAGGGAATCTTCCCGAACCAGGGATCAAACCCATGTCTCTTATGTCTCCTGTATTGGCAGGTGGGTTCTTTGCCACTAGCACCACCTGGAAGTAACTTACTAAATTAAGAAAATCACCTATTATGATTATCAGAAATTATGAGCTAGTTAATGTATGTGCCCATGTAATTTTACTCTTACATATATGCAGTGCCTCCCTGATATTTGGTTCATGTGATGAGAGTATATAGAAATATAGATATATTTTTCTTAGGAGAGGGCTGTATTCATTTTAGAGAAATACTTATATAGAGCATTCCATCTGTATTTTCTGTAATATTTTCCTATAGCATGAGAAAAAAGGTTTCCCAAATGTGATATTACACCTGCTGTAACATATGAAGCTGTCATCTATTCAAAGACTAAACCTTGCTCATTCGGAAGTAAAAAATGAAAAAAAGTCAACTTTAATATTACTTGGAGTCATCTCTTGGCAGCATATTCTATAATACCTAATTTTATGAGATCGTAGTGCCTCAAGTATGAGTTCCCACTCTTCCCACTAAAATCTGTTGACGGCTTTTCATATTTAAGACACTATCCTAGGATAGAAATGAGCTTTGTAGCTTGAAGAAGTTTATAGTGTTATAAGAAAGGAGTAATAATATTAAGCAACTGGACTTTACTTTTCATATGTAAAAATGGTGATAAAATTTCCTGTCCTGCCCACCTCATGGTATTCTTGGAAGAGTCAGATGAGTACTGAAAGCACTCTGTAAGATATGAATAAATATACAAACCTCAATTATTGTTGTTATGATGAGTATATTATAGCAAATTATCAAAGACCAAAATATGTTGAGCAATAAGGCCTGGGGCAGAAGAGAAGGAAAAATCAACACGAAGCAGAGAATTAGGAAGTTCCAATAAAGAGAGTTGCTTCCATTTCCATCTCTCCTCTGTCACCTAAGTCTAGACTTTGAAAATTGCCTATTAGTGGTCTACCATCCCCAGTATCCTACTTTAAGCTACTACACTACTGCCAGCCCAATTTCTCCCTAAGGTCTTCACAATACTTCTGTCAACACCTTCAAACATTTCTAGGATCCTGGAAGAAACGGTTTAAATTCCTTATTTATAAGCCTTTCAACCTTACCTCCAACTGCTCAGTTTTCCTAACTTTCCACTCCAACTAAACTCCTGTAGCAATAATTGTCTATATCATTAATTTAGTAATTTATTTTTATTTGTTCCAGCAAAGATTTAATGTGGCTCATTTGGTGATTAATCATGTAATATAATTCCTTGTGGCATCTGTTCTGCTGCTACATCAAACTGTTACTTACATTTTCTTTTCACTTATACTGTTTCCTTTTAAAACTTATAATTTGGTCTCCCAGTCTGACACTAATTGTCATTAAAAACTGATACCATGTCTTAATCTTCTCTTTATACCCACTATCCCAGGATCATGCATATGATTTTGCTTCAATTCTACAAATTTATTGATGGACAACACTGCAAAGCAGGGTCATTCCTGCTAAAAAGAGATGGATGATACAGTTTTTGTCTATGAAACACAAAAAATATATGTATTACCAATTCTGCTCTGTGTGTTCTAGATTCCTTTTCAAGACTTTCAAGACTAAAGGACTTATTCCCTTGGTTGCTGGAAAGGTTGTCTACTAGCCTTCCCAGTAACTGTCTCTGCTGATGAGTCCTTCCCCCAAAGCACACCTCCTTAGAAAATCAACTTTCTGAAATCTACACAAATAAAAAATTTAGGGAGAAAGCTCTATCTCTAGGGCTAATAGATAAAATCTAAAAAAGGGGCCACATTGTAAGCTCTTCCATTCCCTTGCCACAAGACTGATATTCAGACTTCTAGGAAAGGTCTGCCTGGGGTATCCCAGCTTGGAGCTGGCTCATTGGAAGCCACAATCTGTGTTGACATCAGAGTTTCCTTGAGCATTGTGGGCCAGAGCTGGTACACAAGAAGTTACCTGCTGGGTGGCATAGTGTAGAGTCAACCCACAACCACTGGTGTGCTGGAGAAGTTCTCCAAAAATTGAGGGGGAAAAACTCACTGAAGGGCCAGCAGCGTTGGGTTCCTGCATGCCTATCCCCACATGCATGCTAAGAAGTGTCATATTAGAAACAGAAAGAAAAGATCTAAATAGACTTTTCTCCAAAGAAGACATACAGATGGTCCCCAGACACATGGAAAAGATACTTAACATCACTGATTGTTAGAGAAATGCAAATCAAAACTACAGTGAGTTATCACCTCACACCAATCACAACAGCCATCATCAAAAATATCTACAAACAATAAATGCTAGAGAGGATATGGAGAAAAGGGAAATATCCCATACTACTGTTGTAAATTTGTATATCCACTCTGGGAAACAGTAAGGATGTTCCTTTAAAAACTAAACATAGAGTTTCCATATGATGCCGCAATCTCATTCCTGGGTATATATCTGGAAAAGATGAAAACTCTAACTTGAAAAGATACATGCACCACAACAGTCACTGCAGCATCATTTAAAATAGCCAAGACATGGAAGCAACCTAAAAGTGCCCATCGACAGACAAATGGATAGAGAAGATGTGGTACATATTACTCGCCCATAAAAATGAATGAAATGATGCCATTTGCAACAATACAGATGGACTTAGAGAATATCATACTAAGTGAAATAAGTCAGAAAGACAAATATCATGATATGCCATATATGTAGACTCTAAAAAACAGTACAAATGAACATGTTTACAAAGCAGAAACAGGCTCACAGACATAGAACACAAATTTAGTTATTAAAGGGGAAGGAAGGAGGGATCAGTTAGGAGCATGGGATTAACAAATGTACACTGAAAGTGAAAGGAAAATGAAGTCGCTCAGTCTTTTCAGACTCTTTGCGACCCCATGGACTGTAGCCTACCAGGCTCCTCCCTCCATGGGATTCTCCAGGCAGAAGTACTGGAGTGGGTTGCTATTTCTTTCTCCAGGGGATCTTCCCGATCCAGGGATTGAACCCGGGTCTCCCCCATTCCAGGCAGATGCTTTAACCTTATAAAATAGATAAAACACTAAGGATTTACTATGTAGCATAGGAACTATATTCGATCTCTTGTAATCATTTGTAATGGAAAAAATTCAACATATATACATATAACCAATTCACTTTGCTGTACACCCAAAAATAACAGTATTGCAAATTAACTATATTTCAATTAAAAAAAAAATAGAGAAGCCCTTTCCTGTGCTCTAACTTACAGTAGTCCCCAGTGTACTCTATTGACAAAATCTAACACTGAGTTACTTGACAAAGGAGAAATGTTTACAGGGTCCAGCTTCAGTATCACAAAATGGGGAGATGAGGGAGATGGATTTGGAGCTGATACCCTCCAATGGCAACCCACTCCAGTACTCTTGCCTGGAAAATCCCATGGACGGAGGTGCCTGGTAGGCTGCATTCCATGGGGTCGCTAAGAATCAGACGTGACTGAGCGACTTCATCTTCACTTTTCACTTTCCTGCATTGGAAAAGGAAATGGCAACCCACTCCAGTACTCTTGCCTGGAGAATCCCAAGCAGGGGCAGGGAAGCCTGGTGGGCTGCCATCTATGGGGTCGCACAGAGTTGGACACGACTGAAGTGACTTAGCAGCAGCAGCAGCAGCAGCAGCAGCAGCAGATGATAAGCTAATAACTAGTATAGTCTATCACAAGTTTACTTGATATGATAAGAAGAATTTGTTAGCCTGGTGGGTTAAGTCAATGAGGTCATAGAGTGACTGGATGATTAACACTTTCACTTTTTCATATGTTTCAAAGCCAAGGAAAAATCAGTCTACCTTTCTGAAGCACTAAAAATATTAACAAGTTACCATGGTCCAGGTTATTGTGACTATTCTCTTCAAATATGTAAACAAATTCAGTTAGTAAATAAACAATTCAGTTACCCACAAGATCCAAATCTGAAATCTCTGTCTCCAACATACCTTTCTCCTGAGTTCCAGACACATTTAATCTGCTATCTACCAAACACTTTTATTTGGATGTCTTATCAGTAGACATCCAAATAAAACTAACTAGAAATAACATCCAAATCTCAGTCAGACACTTGAAAATAAAAACCAAGCCTGAATATACTTTGTGCCAATTCCTGGAGTGTAAATGTTCCCAACATGGCCTCACAAATTTCTGACAAGTTAGCAGACATTAAAACAAGTCCTAATTATCTGTTTGGTGTCTCAGTGAATCTTCACTGTAATATTCAAACCAAAAGCCTTGGTTCCACCTACTATGTCTCCTCCCTCTTTACCACCCACTTCATTTTCTGCGTTATATCAGTTCTTTAGCTTTGTTTGTTTCTCCAACCTGTAACTGCCTTTGTTCCCACAGCTACCATCTTAACATCAGGACATTTTTGTTTCACTTGGCTAATTGGTATTCTTGCTTCCAGTCTCTCTTTTCCAAGGAGTATTTACTGTGGCAAGAATGATCTTTATTTTTTTAGTTGACATATAATGGACATGTAACATTATGTAAGTCTGAAGTGTACAATGCTGTTGCTTTAATTCCTTTATTTATTGCAATATGATTATAGCTGAAGTTTTAGCTAACACCTTTATCATGTCAGATAATCATAGTTTTCTTTTTTGTGGTAAGAAAATTTCAGATGTACTTTCTTGGCAACTTTGAAGTATATAATACAGTTGACTATAATCATCACACTGTATATTAGATCTCCATTAACGTCTTATTAATATTTATTAATACAAGCTGCAAGTTTGTATCCTTTAACCCAAGGGTTCCCAACCTCCAGGATCTAATGCCTGATGATATGAGGTGGAGCTGATGTAATAATAATAGAAATAAAGTTCACAATAAATGTAATGGAATTGAATCATCCCCAAACCATCCCTCCACCCCCATCTGTGGAAATACTGTCTTCCATGTAACAGGTCCCTGGTGCCAAAATGTTGGGAACCGCTGTGGTTTAACCAGAATCTCCCTAATTCCCCATACTGTAGCTTCTGGTAACCACTATTCTACACTTTGTTTCTATGAATACAGGTTTTTTATATTCCACATTTATGTGGTATCACACAGTGCTTATCTTTCCCTCTTTGACTTTTCTGTCTTAGCAAAATACCCTCAAGTTCCATCCATGTTGCTGCAAACAGCAGGATTGGTCTTTCAATGCACATGAATCTGGTGGCTTCACTTATATTAAAAAAAAACAAAAAAAAACAAAAAAACAAAAAAACTCGTGTGGCTTTTGAAATGGAATATGATGATCTTTGGGCTTCCCTGGTGGCTCAGTCGGTACAGAATCTGCCTGCAATGCAGGAAACCTGGGTTCAATCCCTGAACCCAGGGAAGATCCCCTGGAGGAGGGCACGGCAACCCACTCCAGTACACTTGCCTGGAGAATACCTATGAACAGAGGAGCCTGGCAGGCTTCATGCCATGGGATTGCAAAGAGTCAGATAATGACTGAGCGACAAAGCACACACACATGATGACTTTTATGACTCCCGGTCAGCTTTCTAACCTCATCTTGCCTTACACCCTAATCCTTTTCCGACTGTGTACCCCAAACAACCTCCTTTTCAGCCATGTAGAACTATTTACGGCTCCAAACATAACTGCTTTCCCTGACATTCAGGCTTTTACATACACAGCATTTTCTGCTTAGATTGTTTTTTAATTTATACTTTTTTCTACATATTTTTTTCTTATGAATGGCCTGATTAATTTTTTAATCAATTTTTTTGTTCATAATTTAACAAATTAGTAAATTCATCTACTAATTTTAAAGATGTACCTATTTACAATCTAATTACTCTTTTATTTTAGTGGAAGTTGCTCAGTTGTGTCCGACTCTTTGCGAACCCATAGATAGTAGTCCATGGAACTCTCCAGGCCAGAATACTGGAGTTGGTACCTGTTCTGTTCTCCAGGGGATCTTCTCAATCCAGGGATTAAACCCAGGTCTTCTGCACTGTATGTGGATTCTTTATCAGCTGAGACACCAGGGAAGCCCTTCTATTTTAAGTTGCATGCATATTTTACCCTAACAAAATAGTAAGTTAAGGAAATTTCTACTCTGTTCCACTAAACAAAAACTTGAGAATGCCTATGCACAGGTCTTCCTCCTAACAATACCCTTATACCTGTCTTATATTTTATTTATACCATTCTGTTAGCTGCCCCAAAGTTATTTTTAAAGCCATCAATTATTTACATTTGCCTATATGCTCACCAATTCTTTGCTCACCACTGCTTATGTCTCACATTTTTTCTACCCAGTTTCAATTTCTTCTTTCTGAAGTATACTCTTCAGTAGATCAGAGAGTGTCTTTGCAAAATAAAAATGTCTGCAGTCTTTGCCTAAAAATGTCTTTATTTTAGCCTCAATGTTCATTACTAATTTAGCAATTTTGAATTAGAATTCTAGTCTGACAATTATTTATTCTCAGCACTTTGAAGATGACATTCTCTTGTTTTCTAGCCTCCAATGTTGTTTTTAAAGTCTCTGCTGTCCAACTAATTCTAATTCATTTGTTCATTATGTCTAAAAATGGATTTATTTGTATGTAATCTGATCAGAACTCTGTGGATTTCAATCTGGGGATTCATATATTTCATTAACTCAAAATCCATCGGTCATTAGCTCCTTAATTATCTCCTCCCTATTCTATCAACTCCTTCTAGAAATCTTATTTCAGATAGATAGATTCTATCATTTCATTCTCCCATATTTTCTATCTCTTTTTCACTTGTGCCTCATTTAAGGAATTATCCTCAGATCTTTCTTCTTGAGCATGATTTTGTCTAATTTTCCCTATACCCATCTCCTATGTCTTTAAATTTTAACATCTATAATTTTCCTTTCCAGAAAGTGTGACTTCATTTTTTTCCACTTTGCCTGTTAACTTTTTGTTTTCTCTTCTTTTTAAAAAAATTATTACTAATAATTCTGTTTTCCTTTGAATCTCTTTGTTTTAAACATAATAATCCATCCATCAAATTCTAGAATTATCAACACTGACAATACAAAGGTAAATAGAGCACACAGAGTTTTGCCATTATTTTGCTTATCTCTGTATTTTATGGAGATAAGCCAGGAGAATATCAATAACCTCAGATACGCAGATGACACCACCCTTATTGCAGAAAGTGAAGAGGAACTCAAAAGCCTCTTGATGAAAGTGAAAGAGGAGAGTGAAAAAGTTGGCTTAAAGCTCAACATTCAGAAAACGAAGATCATGGCATCTGGTCCCATCACTTCATGGGAAATAGATGGGGAAACAGTGGAAACAGTATCAGACTTTATTTTGGGGGGGCTTCAAAATCACTGCAGATGGTGACTGCAGCCACGAAATTAAAAGACGCTCACTCCTTGGATAGAAAGTTATGACCAACCTAGATAGCATATTCAAAAGCAGAGACGTTACCTTGCCAACAAAGGTCCGTCTAGTCAAGGCTATGGTTTTTCCAGTGGTCGTGTATGGATGTGAGAGTTGGACGGTGAAGAAAGCTGAGCACTGAAGAATTGATGCTTTTGAACTGTGGTGTTGGAGAAGACTCTTGAGAGTCCCTTGGACTGCAAGGAGATCCAACCAGTCCATCCTAAAGGAGATCAGCTCTAGGTGTTCTTTGGAAGGAATGATGCTAAAGCTGAAACTCCAGTACTTTGGCCACCTCATGCGAAGAGTTGACTCATGGGAAAAGGCTCTGATGCTGAGAGGGATTGGGGGCAGGAGGAAAAGGGGATGACAGAGGATGAGATGGCTGGATGGCATCACCGACTCAATGGAGTGAGTCTCAGTGAACTCCGGGAGTTGGTGATGGACAGGGAGGCCTGGCATGCTGCAATTCATGGGGTCGCAAAGAGTCGGACACGACTGAGTGACTGAACTGAACTGATATTTTATGGCCCTTTTCAGATTGTCATTTTATCTCAAGTTCTCATGGATGCTGATGCTCCTATTTGTTATAATGTATGTCACTCAAAGAGGATGATTTTTATAGTGGTGGTGAGAAGAGTCACAGAGCTCATCACAAGAGGGGTTTTTTCCTCAGTGGGACGCTGTGTACAGCAACTGGGCTGGAAGTATTCCTTCAGAGTAGTTTTGCATCTGCATTTGATTCTACCAGATATCCAAAGGATTTTATCATGTAAGGTCAATTTTTATGATATAATGTCCAGGTCAAAATTCCTGCACCATGAAGAGAGTGAAATTTGTATATCACGTCCTGTATGAAACAAGCTTTGAGCTTTGATTTCTTTTTTTAAAAAATGCTTTCTTTTTCCCATTTTGTTTTGTTTTCCATTCAGAGCCTTGGACAGAGCTATGTCTCCTACTTCTTTCTGTGATTGCACAGGTAGAGATTTTAGCTCCTAGTCTATGGAAGATTTAGCCCTTCCAGAGTTTAGCTTTATGAGGAGATCTCAGTTTTAAATTCATGAACTGACCTGATCAGTTGTTTCCTATTCCAGATTGTGAATTAAAACCCAAGTATCTGATTGTTAGGGCCTAGCATTAGCACTAATGACTTAAACCCCAACTCTAAAACCCTCACTGCATTATCACAGCAACTCACATTGTTATTGCTTTAGGTGTCTTTTTCCCCCCTTGATATTATTAGAAAACAAAAAACAAATTTATCCTTTTTGCTTGAACGTTATTTATCATTTTCTGTCTACCACATGGATGGGGCCATTTACACTGTCTGCCTGGAGCACCCATTTCACTAGGTACTCAATACCAGACAGCACTGTGCATGTTCTACTGCAAGCAGGGCGTGTGTGAGTGCTCAGTTGTGTCTCTTTGTGACCCCATGGACTGTAGCCCACAAGACTCCTCTGTCCATGGGATTCTCCAGGCAAGAATACTGGAGTGGGTTGCATTTCCTCCTCCAAAGCAATTTCCTGACTCAGGGATTGAACCCATATCTCCTGCGTCTCCTGCATTGGCAAGCAGATGCTTAACCCCTGAGCCACCTGGAGACTATCCTATGAGGATCTTATGTAATATTTACCTTATTATACTGTCTGTTTCCTTAATAGAATTGTGTCCTCTTTCATGAGTTGCATGAGATTAGGATACATACCTCATTCATCATTATGTGATAGCATAGTGCCTGGGACACAGTAGACAAAGTAGACACTATTTGTTGAATGATTAAATAATTGAGTATATAAATGCAGGAATTCATTTTATCATAGTGGATGAGGAGATTCACATTCTTAGACATTCAACATACATACATATATAAACACAAACAATTTTGACATTTTAAAATTAATTTTATTAAAAAAAACTGCATTTGAGTTTAAATAAACACAGAGCCCTGTAATCAACAAATTATTTTAAAATGTGATGGCAGTTATGAAATAAATTTCTGAAATTCCAAGATCTTACTAATTTATTAATGCTGATTATTTTTGAAAAAAACTCCATTTTTTTATATTATAATCATGCCTAAGGATTATCAGGATGTTACTATAAGCCTGTTAAATTAGTTATGTAGATGAGAAATAAGTAATTATAATGGAGGATCTCTCTACTTCACTTTTCAAGTGAAAAAGATCCTTATTAGAGCTTAGGAAAATGAAAAATGTTGGTTTACTGATCATACTCCTTTTTCATGTAGTAAGCTCCCCATCTATTGAAATTTGGGGCATGTAACTTATTATATAAAAATCAAGCCCCATGGTCTTGCATTTTTGCAACTTCTGACATATAAGTGCATGTGTTTCTAAATTGTTATTGCATTAAACATCTTTGAACACCCTGTTAAATGGTCCATAATGTCAATACCCTTTCTCTTTGTGTCTTCCAAGTAACATTGTTATAACTTTAAATGATTATGTTGATTTTGAATTTTTTGTGCTATCTTCTTTAAAACTATGGTAAAAATTTAAACAACAGTGCAGCATAGAAGCAGCTCAGAATAGCTTTGATGCTGATTCACTTGACAAAGAGGAATTATTCCTCTCTTTGACTTTGTCTGGATTGTGCTCCTCAAGCAGTTTCCTGTATCTGGATTTATTATGGCATGTTTTAAATGTTAGTTTTGCTACTGTCTCCTGATGTTAAGAAAATATTTTCTGATGTTGAGCAAAGCAGCAGACTTCATTAGTATCCTTATTAAAAAGAAAAAAAGCGCTGTGAAATTACATTAATGTAGACTGTTTTTATTTGAAAACTTGAGAAGTATGGGTTGCCTTATAGAAAAGTCTTCATCTAGAGAAAGATAAACAAATCCTACTAATGCCAAAAAATAGTTTGAATTATATTTGAGTAGATGGGAAAAACCACTGAGAGTTCAATTTATTTTCATATTGCATTTAAGTGCCCTGCTTTGCATCACCAAGTTCAATAAAGCAAAAATATATATTACAAACGAAGTAGAATTAAGATATTCCTCTACATTATAAATACAGATTTATGTCAAGATTCTACAATATTTTATATTTTTTTCTTTAAGAGAAAATTTGGAAAATACAACAGGCATTCAAAAAAGATCTATTTATCATTGCATTTATGCCTATAATAACATCAGCTGCAACTATCATGCCAATATTCAATGACAGATGGCATATGATATAAAGAAATCTAGTTATATACATCTACATCATATAAAAATCTGCCATATAAAAAGACTTTTGCTCATATTAAAACTACTTCTAATTTCCTGTGCCAGAGTAAGCAATTTATTAGGCAGCATGTTTGATGAGAGCAATTAAATTCTCATCTTTCTAGAATGGTAGCATCTTTCATGGATGAGACATACAACATCAAACAAAAGAACCAAATGAAATGAAAGGAGAAAAAAGTCCAGTTGCATACGTTTTCACTAAACTAGTTTTTTTTTTTTTTTTCCTGTCTCCAGCTGTCCAAATAAACAATGGTCTACTTTATGATAATAGTATTCTACATGGAAAACACACAAGTAAATTTCTAACAGAAAAAAATCGTAGGTTTTTTTCATTGCTATAGAGATCCTTGAAAACCATCTAGGAAGTCCACTTCATTTAGTACATCACAGTTCAGAAGAGGAAGCTGATGACAAGAGGGCAGATTGTTTGTGTAAGGGCATTTGACTTGCAAGGATCAGCAATGCACTCAGTTGATTGTAAATAATAGGTCACAAGAAGCATCTATGATGGTAATAAGGCAGAAAAGACCCTCATAGGAATCTAAGAAAAGATATTTTATTCATCCATTTTTAGAATCCAATGTAAATTATAACATTATTTGTGATTTTCTGTCTGACTTATTTCACTAAGCATAATACCCTCCAGATCCATCCATGTCACTGCCAATAGTAGAATTTGATTCTTTTTTATGCCTGGGTAATATTCCATTGTGTGTGTATATCCATACTACATCTTCTTTATCCATTAATCTGTTGATGGACACTTAGGTTGATTTCATATCTTGGCTATTATAAATAATAAGTCTATGAACATTGGGGTGCATATATCTTTTTTAATTAGCATTCTCATTTCTTTCCAGATATATACCCAGGAGTGGAACTGCTAGATCATAAGATAGTTCTATTTTTAGTTTTTGAGGAACCTCCATACTGTTTTGCACAATGACTGTACCAGTTTACATTCTTACACTGTACTAAGGCTCCCTTTTCTCCACATCCTTGTCAGGGTATATGAAAAAGCATCTACTACACATAACTGACATCTCCGACTCCCTTGATGTGTATATTCCACACACTTCTCAAACTGAAATGCATACTATTCTCTATATAATCTACCTTTCCCATTGTTATATCGATTTGTTCATGTCATTCCTTCTGTCTTAGTAATCCTTTAATACCCATCTCATCTCTTCTAGCTGAAATCCTGCTACATATTAAGGGTCCATTACATATTAAAGGACAATTTCTTTAAAAAGCCTATCCTATTCCCCTTAGCATTTTACTTCTATTTTTTATGCCCCTGTATTGTTTTATACTGCAGATATTTGCATGCTTTATTTATCAACTTTGATTTTAAGTTTCTTGAAGGTATACAGTATTTTTATCTTCTCTTTATTCTAAGCAGCACCTAATTCAATGCTGTATGTTTAGTGCTCAGAAAATTCCCACAGAATAAGTTAACTCAACCAGTCAACAAATATTTGTGACATGCCCAATATGTCCTGGGCAGTACTGTAAGCTCTTAAGATAAAGCAGAGAACAAAAAAACAAAGGCAAAGATCCCTGCTCTCTTGGAAGTTACATTCTGCTGAGGAAAAAATAAGTGTACAAGGAAAATATACAATATGTGAAAGGGTAGAGATTGTTATGAGGGAAAAGAAAACAGGGAAGAAAAATTTGCAGTGCTAGGAGCTAGCTGGTAATTTTAACAGATGATCAGGGAGCTGCTGACTGAGAAGGTGACAGTGGTACACAGACCTGGGAGAGGTCCCAAGAGGGAGCTATCCAACTGTCTGAAGAAAGAGCACCAGGGGAGAGGAAACAGCAAAGTGCAAACACCCACAGGCTGGAGCATGTCTGGCATGTCCAAAAATGAACAAGGAGGTCATGGAAGCTGAAGGAGGAAAGGAGAGAGGAGTCATTGCCGAGGGTAGAGAAGTCATGGAGGGGACTGATGCTAAGGTAGCGCCTTAGAGGTGGTTGTAGGGATTTTGTTTTTTTCCCAGCTGACTAGTACTCTGATTTTACTTACACTTTGGAAAAATTATTATGTTGTGTTCAGAAGAAACAGAATGGGGGCAAGAGTAGATACAGGGGGACTAGTAGGAGCCTCTTAAATCAGTTCAGTTCAGTTCAGTCACTCAGTTGCCCCCGAATCTTTGTGATCCCATGGACTGCAGCACGCCAGGCCTCCCTGTCCATCACCAACTCCGGGAGTTCACTCAAACTCATGTCCATTGAATCGGTGATACCATCCAACCATCTCATCCTCTGCTGTCCCCTTCTCCTGCCTTCAATCTTCCCCAGCATCAGGGTCTTTTCCAATGAGTCAGTTCTTCACATCAGGTGGCCAAAATATTGGAGTTTCAATTTCATTCCTTCCAATGAATATTCAGGACTGATCTCCTTTAGGATGGACTGGTTGGATCTCCTTGTAGCCCAAGGGACTCTCAAGAGTCTTCTCCAACACCACAGTTCAAAAGCATCAATTCTTCAGTGCTCAGCCTTCTTCCCAGTCCAACTCTCACATCCATACATGACCACAGGAAAAACCATGGCCTTGACTAGACGGACCTTTGTTGGCAAAGTAATGTCTCTGCTTTTGAATATGCTATCTAGGGTGGTCATAACTTTCCTTCCAAGGAGTAAGCGTCTTTTAATTTCATGGCTGCAGTCACCATCTGCAGTGATTTTGGAGCCCAGAAAAATAAAGTCTGACACTGTTTCCACTGTTTCCCCATCTATTTCCCATGAAGTGATGGGACCGGATGCCATGATCTTCATTTTCTGAATGTTGAACTTTAAGCCAACTTTTTCACTCTCCACTTTCACTTTCATCAAGAGGCTTTTTAGTTCTTCTTCACTTTCTGCCATAAGGGTGGTGTCATCTGCATATCTGAGGTTACTGATATTTCTCTCAGCAATCTTGATTCCAGCTTGTGTTTCTTCCAGTCCAGCGTTTCTCATGATGTACTCTGCATAGAAGTTAAATAAGCAGGGTAACAATATACAGCCTTAACACTCCTTTACCTATTTGGAACCAGTCTGTTGTTCCATATCCAGTTCTAACTGTTGTTTCCTGACCTGCATACAGATTTCTCAAGAGGCAGGTCAGGTGGTCTGGTATTCCCATCTCTTTCAGAATTGTCCATAGTTTATTGTGATCCACACAGTCAAAGGCTTTGGCATAGTCAATGAAGCAGAAATAGATGTTTTTCTGGAACTCTCTTGCTTTTTCCATGATCCAGCGGATGTTGGCAATTTGATCTCTGGTTCCTCTGCCTTTTCTAAAACCAGCTTGAACATCAGGAAGTTCATGGTTCACTATTGCTGAAGCCTGGCTTGGAGAATTTTGAGCATTACTTTACTAGTGTGTGAGATGAGTGCAATTGTGCGGTAGTTTGAGCATTCTTTGGAATTGCCTTTCTTTGGGATTGGAATGAAAACTGACCTTTCCCAGTCCTGTAGCCACTGTGGAGTTTTCCAAATTTGCTGGCATATTGAGTGCAGCACTTTCACAGCATCATCTTTCAGGATTTGGAATAGCTCAACTGGAATTCCATCACCTCCACTAGCTTTGTTCATAGTGATGCTTTCTAAGGCCCACTTGACTTCACATTCCAGGATGTCTGGCTCTAGGTCAGTGATCACACCACTGTGATTATCTGGGTCGTGAAGATCTTTTTTGTACAGTTCTTCTGTGTATTCTTGCCACCTCTTCTTGATATCTTCTGCTTCTGTTAGGTCCATACCCTTTCTGTCCTTTATTGAGCCCATCTTTGCATGAAATGTTCCCTTGGTATCTCTAATTTTCTTGAAGAGATCTCTAGCCTTTCCCATTCTGTTGTTTTCTTCTATTTCTTTGCATTGATCGCTGAGGAAGGCTTTCTTTTCTCTTCTTGCTATTCTTTGGAACTCTGCATTCAGATGCTTATATCTTTCCTTTTCTCCTTTGCTTTTCACTTCTCTTCTTTTCACAGCTATTTATAAGGCCTCCCCAGATAGCCATTTTGCTTTTATTGCAGTTCTTTTCCATGGGGATGGTCTTGATCCCTGACTCCTGTACAATGTCATGAACCTCATTCCATAGTTCATCAGGCACTCTATCAGATCCAGGCCCTTAAGTCTATTTCTCACATAGGAGGATAAAATCAGGAGTTCAGTTTGAAATGTCATGTAGAAAGTTGAGCATAAGAATCTATAATTTGGAGGAGAAATCCATAAATTGATATTTAAATTTTGGAGACATTAAATTTATAGTATTTAAAGTCACAGGTGTTAGATAAGATAACCTGAGAAAAGAGTGTAGAAAAAGAAGTGAAAGCTAAGGACTGGGAATACTGGTGCCTTCCAAAACATGAAGTTACTTCTTTCATTTAACACTCTGTATCCTATTAACATGAATCACAAGCTGGAATCAAATTTCTGGGAGAAATATCAACATCCTCAGATACGCAGATGATACCAGTCTAATGGTAGAAGGTGAAGAGGAACTAGGGAGCCTCTTGATGAAGGTGAAAAAATAGAGTGAAAAATCTGGTGTAAAATTCAACATTCAAAAAAATTAACATCATTTCATCTAGTCCCATCACTTCATAGCCAATAGCAGGGGAAAAAAGGAATACAGTGACAGATTCTATTTTCCTGAGCTCCAAAATCACTGAAGATGGTGACTGCAGCCAAAAAATAAAAAAGATGCTTGCTTCTTAGAGGGAAAGCAATGACAAACCTAGACAGTATATTAAAAAGCAGAGACATCACCTTAATGACAAAGGTCCATATATATAGTCAAAGCTATGGACTTTGTCGTCATGTACAGACAGCTCAGTCTAGCTGAGATTCCCCTGTAGCTCAGTTGGTAAAGAATTTGCCTGCAATGCAGGAGACCTGGGTTTGATTCCTGGGTTGGGAAGATCCCCTGGAGAAGGATATGGCAACCCACTCCAGTATTCTTGCCTGGAGAATCCCACAGACAGAGGAACCTGGAGGGCTATATAGGCCATGGGTCACAAGAGTCGGACATGACTTAGTGACTAAACAACTACTACTACAGATATGAGAGTGGGACCATAAAGAAGGCTGAGCACCGAAGAACTGATGCTTTTGAATTGTGGTGCTAGAGAAGACTCTTGAGAGTCCCTTTGACAGCAAGGAGATCAAACCAGTCAATCTTAAAGGAAATCAACCCTGAATATTCATTGAAAGGACTGATGCTGAAGCTGAAACTCCAATACTTTGGCCACCTGATGCAAAGAACCAACTCATTGGAAAAGACCCTGATGCTGGGAAAGATTGAAGGCAGGAGGAGAAGGGAAGAACAGAGGATGTGATGGTTGGAAGGCATCACCAATTAGATGGGCACGAGTTTAAGCAAACTCCAGGAGACAGTGCAGGACAGGGAAGCTTGGCATGCTTCTGTCCATTGGTTCACAAGGAGTTGGGCACAACTAAGTGACTGAACAATGAACAACAATCATGCTAGCTTCTATTAAGGTGCCCAATGACAGATGAGGAAAACAAAGCACATAGAATCTAGATGCCTGCAGTTTAACTCATTTTCTACACTGTAAATGGCAGGAATTGTCATTTGAACCTGTGTGATCTGGCTTCAAAATTGCTCTTACCCATTATTTTATTTTGTATCTCAATGAATATAATCCATATGTTGCCTGATATACAGTTATAGTCAGTAAATATTCACCGAATGTGAATGCGCTATATCAGTAACAATTTTGTTCCAAAACTAGAAATAACTCTTCATCAAGTAACTTTTAAGAAGTTTGGAAAAACATCCAAGAAGCCAAAGATGAATTTTCACGTGGGGAAGGTGGGAAGGCCAAGCAGGTAATTTAGCCCAGTTACAGGTAGAGTGGCCACAGCTGTTCTCTTTCTGCTCCCTGTTATCTCTAAGATTACCAAGCAAAATCCACCAGCTTCTGAAGCAGTCCAAACACAGAACCAGATACTTAACACCAATTTTCTTGTTCAAATGCCCCATATGCCAGACTCTGATTAGCTCTTTTGGCATCAGTGCACAAACCAATCCATGATGGTTTGGTTTCTAGCTTATCATGTTCTATAATAGAGCACAGACTCAAACAAAATGAAATACTACAGTGCCAAACCTATTCTGGCGGCTTCCCTGGTGGCTCAGAGGGTAAAGCGTCTGCTTGCATTGTGGGAGACCTGGGTTCAATCCCTGGGTCAGGAAGATCCCCTGAAGAAGAAAATGGCAACCCACTCCAGTATTCTCGCCTGGAAAATACCATGGACGGAGAAGCTTGGTAGGCTACAGTTCATGGGGTCGCAAAGAGTCAGACAAGACTGAGCGACTTCACTTTGACTTTGACTTTCACTTTGAAACCTATTCTGATCCTCTCATTTTAGACAATAATGTAGAAAATGCATAGGCAGAGTTCAGATATAACTTGCTGTTGCGGGATGTTTCCTCAGTTCAGTTCAGTTCAGTCACTCAGTCGTGTCCAACTCTTTGCGACCCCATGAATCACAGCACGCCAGGCCTCCCTGTCCATCACCAACTCCAAGAGTTCACTCACACTCACGTCCATTGAGTCGGTGATGCCATCCAGCCATCTCATCCTCTGTCATTCCCTTTTCCTCCTGCCCCCAATCCCTCCCAGCATCAGAGTCTTTTCCAATGAGTCAACTCTTCGCATGAGGTGGCCAAAGTACTGGAGTTTCAGCTTTAGCATCATTCCTTTCAAAGAACATCTAGGACTGATCTCCTTCTCCAACAGCACAGTTCAAAAGCATCAATTCTTCAGCGCTCAGCTTTCTTCACAGTCCAACTCTCACATCCATACATGACCACTGGAAAAAAAAATAGCCTTGACCAGATGGACCTTTGTTAGCAAAGTAATGTCTCTGCTTTTGAATATGCTATCTAGGTTGGTCATAACTTTCCTTCCAAGGAATAAGCGTCTTTTAATTTCATGGCTGCAATCACCATCTGCAGTGATTTTGGAGCTCCCCAAAATAAAGTCTGACACTGTTTCCACTGTTTGCCCATCTATTTCCCATGAAGTGATGGGACCAGATGCCGTTCCTAGCATATCTTCAATTAATACACAGGGCATTTATTTCAGTTCTCCCAAGTCCTCCAGCTTGTTTCTTCTAAATTAGGCATACTTTTATATAAGCCTGGGACTTCCCAGGTGGCAAACTGGTAAAGAATCTGCCTGCCAGTGGAGGAGATGCAGAGACGTGGGTGAGGTCCCTGGGTTGGAAAGATCCCCTAGAAGAGGAAATGGCAAGCCACTACAGTATTCTTGCTTGGAAAGTAGGACAGAAGAGTCTGTAGCCTGGTGGGCTACAGTCTATGGGGTCGCAAAGAGTCAGACATGACTAAGCACACAGGCAATGCCATAACAATGGACTTGTAAGTCAGTGAAACAGAATACAGAGTCCAGAAGTAGACCCACACATATCTGGTCTTTATATCTTATGTAAGCCAAGAAAAAACAAAAAGAGGGAAAGGAGACTATTTAATGTTGTGGAGAAATGAACCAGTGTATCCCTTGGCCCTAGTGAAATGCACTGTTGGATAAAAAACAGGTCCCAGTTTATCTTTTTAGGGAGTACCTGAGGTGAAGAGTAGGATTAAGAGGTGTCATTCATCCATACTACACGAACAAGTTGTCAGCTACAGCAAGTCAAGTTCATGATCAAGACTCAGACCTTTTGTAACTGTTCCCACTCTAGCTATATATCCCAGCCCACACACAGGAGCTTTCTGTCCATTCATCACATTAATGGTAGCTTTCCTATGGTCCTTCTCTCTCAAGGCTGCTTCATTACAAGCAAGAGATTAAATATATTACATTGACTTATCTCTTTCTAAGACAAAATGAGATCTAATTAACACTTTACTAACTTCATTATCATATAGCAGGAAACAAAGTTTAATAAATCATCCATTCTTCTAATCAGTTATATTGACCTATGTTTTTCATTCACAATACAGTTTGAGACAGACTTAGTCACATGTACCCTAAATAGCCAAGGCTCCTGTTTTGCTGAATGTTTTTATATAACATTTGGTTTTATTTTGTAATTTGAAACTTTATCTAGGTTTAGTTAAAGGCTCATCGAGTTATTATATATGTTCTAATTTGAGGTTCACTTGTGGATTATCATTTGGACTGCAAGATCAAACCAATCAATCCTCAGGGAAATCAGTCCTAAATATTCATTGGAAGGACTGATGCTGAAGCTGAAACTCCAATACTTTGGCCACCTGGTGCAAAGAACTGACCTCTTGGAAAAGACCCTGATGCTGGGAAAGATTGAAGGCAGGAGAAGGGGATGACAGAGGATGAGATGGTTGGATGGCATCACTGACTCAATGGACATAAGTTTGAGCAAGCTCCAGGAGTTGGTGATGGACAGGGAACCGTGGCATGCTGCAGTCCATGGGGTCACAAAGAGTCAGACATGACTGAGCAACTGAACTGAACTGTGGATTATTGTCTTATTTAAAAGGAAAATTATGCTTTCTGTGAATATGTGGATTACTTGAAATATTATTTGATTAATATTTATGATCTGGAGACTCTTTTCATAAAAAATGTTATGCTATTAAAAGCATACAATATCATGTTACTTGCTATCATTTATATGGATTTTTAATGACATATTGCTGACCTATACTAAATATATCAATTTAATTAAAGCTATTTCTTTACAGTGCAAAACAGCCAATTAAATAGCTTCCTTTAAGAACTCCTTGAGTCAGATGCAAAGTTACATTTAGCCTCATTTTTTGTTTACCCATATGTAACCAAGCAAACAAAATCTAATCAGCAACCTATTAGTTTGATTTTTAATGACACCTTTAAAACACCTATATTCTAATCCCAAACATCATTGTAAAGACATTTCTTAAGCAAGGCTGAAATTCTCATCATTTGATTCCAAAAACAAGCTGATTAGACTGCCAGATATAAAAACAGGATGTGTTCATTGTATATTTATAGAATGTAGTTTTTTTTCATATAGCAGAAGGAGATTTTTTTTTGCAATGACTCTTGTTTGTGACTCTCTAGTACTATACCTGCCCAACAAAACTCTTAGATAAAAGCCAAACTTAAAAACAAACAAGTAGCCAAAAATTTTAAGTTCAGGTACTCTAAATATGAGGGCTTCCCAGGTGGCTCAGAATAAAGAAGCTGTCTGCAATGTAGGAGCTGAGGAAGATGCGGGTTCAATCCCTGGGTGGGAGAGATCCACTGGTGGAGGGCATCGCAACCCTCTCCAGTATTCTTGCCAGGAGAATTCCATGCACAGAGGAGCCTGTGGGCTACAGTCCTTAGGATCGGGAAGAGTCAGACATGACTGAAGTGACATAGCACATGCTGTCTATTAGGCAGCAATCCTCCTCATTTGCACAGTAAAATAATATATAAATGCTATTTTTCTTAAATACCTTGTATTTCTCATGTCCTGGTAGGAAAATAGCAAAAGAGTTTAATTTAGCATTAGAAAGTGAAAGTGTTCGTCACTCAGTGGTGTCTGACTCTCTGGAGACCCCATGGACTATAGCCCACCAGGCTCCTCTGTCCATGGGATTCTCCAGGCAAGAATACTGGAGTGGGTTGCCATTGCATTCTCCAGGGGATATTCCTGACCCAGGGATCAAACCCAGGTCTCCTAAATTGCAGGCAGATTCTTTACCATCTGAGCTACCAGGGAAGTTAACATAAAAATTAATTTCTGTGCATTACATGACAGGTATTTGCCCAGTGTGTTTCACCCTGGAGATAAATATAAAAATCTTGATAAACATGTCAATTTCCTACACACAAATACCAGGGGTGAAGCATACTTACCCAAGCTAAATAATTCCTCTGGGCAAAAAAGAAGGCAAAAATGGTGATTAATTATAATTCATACTGATCCTAGTGGTATATCAGGTTTAGATGTCTTAACAATTATCACTGCATAAATATTACAAATGCTACCATGATTACAGCAATAACTGAAGATTTCCTACAGATTACAAGTTCCTTCAGGTTCACAAAATTTAGAGCAAGAAGCATGGTTTGAAGTACTCCCTAGAATTACTGATTCCCTTGTAAACCCTGCCAATGCCTACTGGCATTACCAGTACAAAGTGAGACGTTTTTGTGTTCCTTATCAGTGGTAACTGAGCACCTTGGAGAGCATGTGTGGATATTTGATATGCTCAACAAACCACCCGTGTTTATTATACTGTAATTTGCCCTACTAAAGCACAAATTTTAGATTCAAATACTCTGGTTGTTTAGCAGAATGACAACTGTTTATTAGTTAGCCTTTCCAGACAAATCTCTAGATTGAAAGCAGAGGAGGTGGAAACATAGAAATTCTGACATAGGTTACACAGAAAAGGAGCCTTTAATGCCAAGTGAGGCCATGAAATGAAAATGATAATGAAAGGACACACAGACTAGGCTACAGATGTTAATTTAAGACAATATAATGCAAAATGTGGCCAGCTGCAAAGCCCATAATCAATCGCTTGCTTTACTATGTGACGATTATAAAGCCAGAGCTTAATGGTTTTAATAAAAACAGAAACAAAATTACTGTGTCTTTGAGAAAGCCTCAGAAATATGTTCAATTAATGGAATTAAAGAACAGGATACTGTTTATATTTTTTACATGAAATCATGATTTGACTAAAAGCAAACCAACCAAAAGGAAGGAAAAAAAAAAGCCACATACTGTTATGTTTCTTCTCAAATTACCAGCAAAATAAAGACCTATTTACTAACATGGAATGGTTACTTCCCAAATGCACCAAAATTCCTGAATGGAAAAAATATACAGCTTATGGGCTTATAGTATGATCATTTACATTTTATACTATTGTACACATTTATTTTCTTTTATTTAACTGAAACTTTTTTTAGATATTGTCTAATTTTTTCACTTGTATTTAATTAAAAGCATGGTTTGCTAACAAAATCTTAGAAAAGTATTACACACATATATACTGAATTAACCTAAGACTACCTAGTATAATATTGTGTTGTCACCATCTATAATGAAAGAATTTAATTGGTTGAGGCTTAGGGACAATTTCTTTCTGCTCTCTCATCTTTGAACATAATAAAAATATTATAACATATATTGCATATAAGAAATAATAAAATTATCTAAAATATGAATAAATTATGTGATAATATTAACTAATGACAGGTACAACATATTTGTCTTTGAAAAGTCAACTCTTCATATAACAGAGGTATTCATTTCAATCTTATTTCCCCCAGCATACAATAAAGAACAGCATTTTCAAGAAATTAATATAGGAACTGTTTGTAAAGATAAACATATCCTAAATGACATATCTGAAATCCTTTTGTTAGCTAATTTAGTAGCTGTTTTGAAAAATGATAGTATTTAATATGATTATCTGATGTACAATTACATCTTAGATTATAATTTTTTAATTTAAAGTTGGCATTCTAGATTCACCTTGTTCTCCACTAAAACATACAGTAAACCAGGTTTTATAGTGCGACACTAGCAGTGTGCTTTGTATTGGTTTTTACAGAACTAAGCCCTGTACTGCCATGGAACTATGCAGTCCTAACATATGGTGATTAAGATTTAATAATGACAGTGAAACACTTCAAGTACACATTGCCTACTTTCCAATTCTTCACTCTTCTGTAATGTTTCTATCCAAAAATTTAGCATGGAACTCTTTACTAACATGTTTTCTTTTCCTTCTTAACAAAATAAAGAGGTAACACTTTTACATTAGAACTTATCAAAAATATACATATATTTTAACAGCTTATTCATACGACAGTTGCCCTGATTGGATTTAAAACACATCTTTGCTGTTATTAAATCTGCAGTTACTTTTTATTACCCCTTTATTTTTTTAATAAATGGTTTCCATAACATCTATTATTCTTCCTCAAAAATAATATTCCCTTTCAATTTATGTTCTATGATATAGTTTTATACATAATCTTAATAACAGGAATAATCAAAACCTAACTTTCACAGTACAAACTAAAAATTCCAGTGTATTACAGAGAAACAAACACAGCATGATGGGAACTGCCTGTAAGTTACACGATTTTCTTTAGAGGAAGAAACTAACTACAGAGTCCAGTAAGAGTTTAGCTTTATTGGCAAAATACTTTTATAACTTAAAGGACATTCTTCTAGAGCCAGCTTTTAAACTCTACCAAGTTAGGAGGCAGGACATTCCTTAGCTTTTGTTGTTTCCTAATTCTCAACTTAAATTTGATAAATGCTGTTTGTTTGTATTGAAATGTTATTTGAATCTTTGTCCTGTCCCACAAAGTTTAAAGTGATCTATAATAAATGAACACCCTGAAAAAAGATAAATAAATAAAATATAGAAGTCAGGCTTGGCAAAAATACCTCCACCACAAGGTTATCACACATTATGGCATAATGTGCCAGGAACAGTGCTAAGCTCTAGAGATTAGAAATAAATAAAACTAAGTCTGCAATTTACTCATGTGCGAGTGAAAAATGATAGAAATACTCTAAAAGGAAAAGAAATGGATCACGGAACAGAGTGAGTACTAGAGCTCATTCTCACCACAATTATCAAAGAGGAATATACATCTTCAGAATTATGGCTTCCTTCAATAGCTTTGTTTCCTTGAACTGTCTTTGTCGCCATCAAGTTTAAAACAGACACATGTTCTACAGAAGAGGATTAGAATAAATTTTGAGGTCTTCCTACTCTCTTCATGCCATAATCCTATAGTAGACAAGACTTCCACCACCATTACCAGAGCAGTACCACCACCACACATTAATCATCTAACTTAAATGATTCTAAAAGAAGAAACTGAGGTCAAGTAAAACGACACAGTTGCTACAGTAGAAAATAATACCGATTCTTTGTGAGAAACAACATCTTGCAATAAATTTTGAATTGCATTGAATAGAATCTTGACCTTCATTTATGCTTGAGTGACTCTAAAGGGAACACATATCTATAAGAGATTTTAATTACTAAGCAAAAAATAAAACAACTAACCTTGGCCTCCTCATATGGCATCTCCTATTCTACTATTTAATCATAAAATGAATTCAGCTTCAGTTCAATGTTAATGTTTAAAATGTTTATGCCACATTATATGATGAACATTTAAAGTAAAATATTGGCTACAACAAAACTATGGATATCAGAATGGTTTCTAACTCTTTATGGTAGAGGAGAGAATGCTGGTATGCAGCAGGGGAAGAAACATATATTTCCAGAGCTAAAAACAAGAAAAATAAAATCACTGAACAAACCATTTGCTATACTATCCAAGAAAAAAAAAAAAAAAAGAGGACTCAAATTTTAAAAAAGTTAATAAGGAGACATTACAATTGATGCACCACAAATACAAAGGATTGTAAGAGACTAATACAAATAATCATGAAATTCTCCAGGCAAGAATATTGGAGTGGGTAGCCTTTCCCTTCTCCAGGGGATCTTCCCAACCCAGGGATCAAACCCAGGTCTCCTGCATTGCAGGCAAATTCTTTACCAGCTGAACCACCAGGGAAGTCCAATATAAACAATTATATGCCAACAAATTAGACAACCTAGGGAAACTGATAAATTCTTAGAAATATACAATTTATTAAGCCTGAATTGCAAGGAAATATAACACCTGAACATACCAGTTGTTAGTAAGGAGATTTAATCAGTAATCAAAACCTCCCAATGAAGAAAAGTCCAGAAATACATGGCTTTCCTGGTGAACTCTACCCAACATTTAAAGAAGAATGAATGCCAGTCTTCAGGCTCTTCCAAAAAATATAAGAGGTGCGAAATTCCTGAACTAATTTTACAAGGCCCGCAATACCCTTGTGCCAAAACCAGATAAGAAAAAATTCAGTTCAGTTCAGTTCAGTTGCTCAGTTGTGTCAGACTCTTTGCGACCCCATGAATTGCAGCATGCCAGGCCTCCCTGTCCATCACCAATTCCCGGAGTTCACCCAAACTCTTGTCCATCGAGTCATTAATGATATCCAGCCATCTCATCCTCTGTCATCCCCTTCTCCTCCTGCCCCCAATCCCTCCCAGCATCAGAGTCTTTTCCAATGAGTCAACTCAGAGAGAAAATTACAAGTCACTATTCCTGATGAAAACAGATGCAAAAATCCTCAGCAGAATATAAGCAGACTAGTACAACTGTACATGAAAAGAATCATACAAAATGATCAAGTGGGATTTATTCCAGGGATGCAAGGACAGCTCAAAATATACAAACCACTGTGACACACCATGTTAGCAAAATGAAAGATAAAAATAATATAATTATCTCAATATATACAGAAAAAAACACTTGACAAAATTCAACATTTTTCATGATAAAAACTCTTAACACACTTGTTATAGAGGGAATGTATGTCAAATGATAAAGGGTATATACGCAAGCCCACAGCTAACATTAGACTCAACAGTGAAAAGCTGAAAGCATTTCCTCTGAGATCAGGAATAAGACAGGATAGTCTTGCCATTTTTATTCAATACAGTATTAGAAATCCTAGTTATAGTAATCAGACAAAAAATAAATAAATAAAATAAAATAAAAGGAAACCAAACCGGAAAGGAAGAAGTAAAACTTACTGTTCGCAGATGCCATGATGTTATATGCAGAAAATCTTAAAGATGCCACCAAAAAAAAACTTTTAGGACTAATAAACAAACACAGGAAAGCTTCAGGATACAAGATTAATATACAAACATCAGTTGCACTTGTATATACTAAGAACAAACTATGAGGAGGGGAAATTAAGAAAACAATCCTGTTTATAATTGCATCAAAAAGAATAAAATACTTAGAAATTAATCTAAGAGGTGAAAGATCTTTACACTGAAAAGTATAAGACATTCATAAAAAAAATATGAAGACAAATAAAATGGAAAGATATTCTATGCTTATGAATTGGAAGAATTGTTATTGTTGAAAGGTTGATATTTCAAAGCATTGGACAAACTCAATGCATCCCCATTAAAATTCCAAAGGCATTTTTCATGGAAATAGAAAATACAGTCCTAAAATATATATGGAACCATAAAAGACCTTGACTAGCCAAAGCAATTATAGGAAAGAAAAACAAAACTAGAGGCATTTCAGCCTCTTGATTTCTAACTATAATACAAAGCTTTACTAATCAAAACAGTATGATATGAGCATAAAAACCAATATATAGATTAATGCAATAGAATAGCGATCTCAATAATGAATCTACACATATTTAGTCAATTAATTTATAATAAAGGAGTCAATAACATACAAAGGGAAAAGGATAACCTCTTCAAAAAATGGTGCTGAGAAAACTGGATACACATGCAAAAGAATGAAATTGGACCCCTATTTTACACCACAAGGAAGAATCAACTCAAAACGGATAAAAGACTTTCAAAGTAAGACAGTAAGTGGCGGCAGAAAATAAGAAAAAGACAATAGCAGACTTTTAAGCATCCAAGTGTAACTTTCCGTCTTCATTTACTCTGACCTGTCCTTCCCTAATTCTCACATTGCTATTTACAGAACATCATAGTTTGTCTAGTATTTATTACATACCAGTAAGTGAATTTAAGTGATTTATACAGATCATCTCATTTATTCCTTATGCCTACTTTACGAGGTTGATATTATTACTCTAAGATTACCATTCAGAAAACAAATTTTGCAGAGGTGAAATAAGCTTTCTTAAACCACAACAGATTGTGGAAGTGAAAGTCTCAGATTCAAACTCAAATCTATGTGTTTCAAAGGACTCTATTCTGAATCACTACACTATATTCAATGACTGAGGAAGAACATAATTAAGCAGTTTCTGCAAGTCTCAGGCATTGGATCCATTTGGCTACATTTTCCACTCCATCTGTATCACTACCTGTAACTGAAGTTTTATTGCTTCACAATAAAGTTCATGAAGATTATTCTGAATCAATAAGAAATGTTTGCCTCAAGCTCAGTATACTGTTTATTTAAGACAAGAAAGAAAGTAATTCAAAAAGATTTCCAACAAGGATATTTAAAATAAGTATACCCAGGCTTATGGGGTTAATCTTTGTTATCTAACAATTTACTCGTCTTTCTAGAATTATTCCTTCTGAATGGATATAGTTGAAGATTTACTCTAACACTTTTTAAAGATAAGCAGTGTTTTTTGTTTAAGTACAAAAATATTTGATGATTCTTTGGACAGAAATGTCAGCACACACAAGAATATGAAGAATTCACTGGAATATTCCACCTATTATTTGGGTAACAATATGGGATAGAGTAAGACAGTACTTATAAAGATTATATAATTGCAGACATGTATCACTATATCATCTATAAACACACTATGTGTGTATGTGTTTAGCTGTTCAGTTGTGTCCGATTCTTTGCGACACTTTGGACTATAGCCCGCCAGGCTCCTCTGTCCATGGGATTTTTCAAGCTAGAATACTGGAGTGGGTTGCCATTTCCTCCTCCAGGGGATCTTCCCAATCCAGGGATAGAACCTGCATCTCCTCTATCTCCTGCATTGCAAGCAGACAATAAACACACTAAATACATTTAAAAGCATTCAGCAATAATGTTAGGCTAATCAGATCTATACCATTTGTATTTTATGAATTTACTAAGGCTATTACTTGCCATATATATTTCAAGGTAGCATCCATAAAATAAACTGTGATTGGAATGCAATTCCATTTGAATCATAAAGTTAAATATCTACTTAACTATTTGGAAAGCTTTATTTATAACACGAAGAGTGCAGCTTCTTAAAAATCATCTTATTATGAAGTTTTAAGCATTTTATTCAGTATTATTTTTCTCTTACTTTATGATTTAAATATCTTTTAAAATAATTTCCATCAATGCCAAAATGTATATTTTTAAAGGAAAAATTAAAACTATTTGAGAAGCTAAATTTGATGTGAGCTAGATCTATTACAAAAGGCTCAGAAACAAAAAAACTATGGATATTATGCAGAATGTATGTTCCTTTCACATTAGAGAAGCTTTTCCTTCACTGGTACATACTCATAGCTAGTAAGAGTTGTGAATAGCAGGGCTCTCAAAGCAAGGCCTTTTCCATGGAGGGCCCTTGTCTTTGTAATTACCTCCTACTCCAGCTCTGTAAGAGTCTGTTGAAAGACAGAATTCCAGGAAAATTGATTTTCATTTTGAGAAAGAGCATAGTTGATGTATGAGGAATTTCATTGCTATAGAATAATGTAGTTTTGTGCTACAGTGTTTTCTATAGACTTTCATATGTGAATTCATGGGCTCGTTATCAGAGTAATAAACAAATCTTTAAAAGTAATTCTAAATAACTGAAAGCAATCTCCTAAACAAAAATGCCCTGAAGGAAAATTTTAACCTATTCTAAGAGTGAGAGAAATGATCACAAGGTTATAAAAAGAAATTTTATGGTTGGCATTTGTATTGCACTCTAAAAGTTCCAAAAGATTAAAATTCTTAGGAGCATTATTTATACCTTCAAATTACCTTTATTAAGCATCTCCTTTAAAACATCTGCAATAATAAGACTTCTGTGTAATAAAGGTAACAGGTGGAGCCTTTGTCGTAGAGGATAGTCTAGTAAAGTACACAAACAGAAGAAGGAACTGTCATAAAAGCAGTCTGAGCTCAAACCAGGATTTATTGCTACAATCAGTATTTTTTAGTAAATAGTGAAAAGCAGTATCTATGTAGGAGTGGAACATAGGCCAGATGACCTAATGACATAAAAAAGGACAGGAGAAGTTGGTCAATAACAAGGAAAACTTTTCACATTTGGTTTAAACCTAGCCTTACATGTAAGTAAAACAGAAACTAACAAGTACAAATAATAGTGGGCTGTGTACCACAAAAGCATATTTTAGCAAATATACTTTTTTAAAGCTTTTGTTGAACATAGTAGCTATAAATAGCATAGAAGTATCACTATGCAACATATGTTTAAGAAACAGAGACTGCAAGTTAGGTACCTCTGGGATTCATAGTAACTCAAAGACACTTAATACCATTTAGTAAATTTATTTATTTCTTAATTTATAATCTAATGAGCTACTTTTCCCTCCAATATAGAAAAGGGAGACTAGCCACACTCATTTTAGAGGAGTATACTGCTTCTACTTTCTCCTACTCATGAGAAAGGTTTTCCTCAAAGAAACTTTACTTCTACATGTAGATAACCTTAGCATTAGTCTTTTCTGCCAAACTGAATATAGGATGAGTAGAAACATGCCTCACAATACAGTACTGAGAGCTAAAAAATCAAAAGAAAAATAACATAAAATAGTCTGAAAATAAAAAATTAACATATATATATATATGTATAGTTTTATTAATATGACAAAAAACGATAGAAACAAAAGTACTTCTTTTTGGTCTATTAAGATAGAGGATGTATATTCTGTAAAATTTGCCCAGATTCCTTTACAATTGCAAGAGAAGCATAAAAGTTTTTACCTGTAAGAGATAAAGTTTTTTTTTTTTTAATTATGCTTCACAGTTAAATATTGAGTTGAACGAAAGAATGGTGATGTTCAATAAGTAGATATTATGAAAAGAATATATCATGTTCTTCCACAAAATATCTCTGGGTACCTTTCGAGCAGGTAGAATTGTAACTCTATTGAAGAAATTTTTTTTCCAAGTAGGTAGCTATCTCAAACACCAACTTTGTTTCTAAATTGTGATAAATGCAACAGAAGTGATGGGAGGAAGATCATTTGAAGTGTAAACAGTTTAAGCGTAAGAAATCTAAGCAGGTCTGAGTCCTACTTAGAAAATTCAGGAATTCTCTAAAGATGGCAGCATTATAATTGGACTTAAGATGATTCTGGAGAGTAAGATCATGAAAACAGAAGGTTATTTCACTAGCCCAAATGTGAGATTGATGAAGAAAATATATGTTATAAGGGGAAAACATAAAACAATTAAGCAATAAAAAACAATGCCACTGTTGAGATTTGATAGAAATGGAGAACACAATAGAGTCCCTGAAGTCTTCGGAGAAAGATAGTGAAAGGTTGTGTTTATGAATATTAATCTGGCATTTATTTTATAGGATGGATTGAAAATAACATTTTTGAGGTAAAAAATAATTTATAAGGTTATTAAAATATGCTAAAAGAGAAGGTAGAAATTTCAAGTAAGAATGTGAATGAACAAGAATCTAGGTATAAAGAATTTATAAAGTGATTCATCACTATTACCATCAATAATATCTAGGGTCCCTAGTACAGAGCATAGTGCAATATGCTCACTCAGAAAGTACAATGAAATATATGTTCCTAGGTAAACAATTTCTGCCCTTCAAGTTGACAATATACCAAAAATCATAGACATAGATGATTTTTTTTAGCACCCAAGCAAAAAGAGTCTCCCAAGGGAATTTTTTATGTAATACAGATAGATAGATAGATATACACACACACACATATATATACATACAAATTCACAGATTTGAAGAAAAAAATTTTTTTGTGCTATTTATTCTTATTGGTAAATAAAAGACTGATTTCAAAGTGGCAAATAAGAGCAGGGGATAAAAATAATCAGATGACTTTGATTATGTCACAGATAATTGAAAGGAGAAGGCAATGGCACCCCACTCCAGTACTCTTGCCTGGAAAATCCCATGGACGGAGGAGCCTGGTGGGCTGCAGTCCATGGGGTCGCCAGGAGTTGGACACGACTGAGCGACTTCGCTTTCACTTTTCACTTTCACGCATTGGAGAAGGAAATGGCAACCCACTCCAGTGTTCTTGCCTGGAGAATCCCAGGGACGGGGGAGCCTAGTGGGCTGCCATCTATGGGGTCGCAGAGAGTCGGACATGACTGAAGCGACTTAGCAGCAGCAGCATGTTAATATATTACCTTCTAATTTCTTCAAATAAAAATTACGTGGCACTAAAAAAGTTCTAAGGAACGTATGATTTACTTTTTAAATGTTTAGGAGAAAAAAATCATTCAAATGTGTAGGCAAATGGTATACCTGTTAAGGGGGAAGGAACATAGAGGTGGATGTTTTAATGTGAAAGCAAAGGAATATAGGAAAGGTGTTTGTAGCATTTGCTACAGTTCCAAATAGCATGTAATATTATGCCCTCAGAAGATATTTATTTTAATATATTTAAAGTTTAATTTAGTAATCATTCTGCCATCAGATGAAATTTAAAGACTTCAAAATATACACTGAATGATTATGATTTGTATTACATACAGTTACAAAAATTGGCGTGTTTTCATGTGACAGGACATTTGTGTTTTGATTTCTGACACAGTTAGGAACTGATTAAATCTGATCCCTTAAAGAAAGTAAAAGATAGATGTTTTAATATTGGCATAAAAGTCCTTTCAAGAGTTCCTTTCATTACATTTTATGCCTTCAATGTAATCATCTTTATTAAATGATTTTCTTATTATAGAAGGAGGTGCAAGATTGAATGTACGTCACCATTGTCATATTTGACAGATGAACTGAATATTCCAAAGGACTGATACACGAAAAGCATATTTTTTCAGAAAAAATATCCATGTAGAAATTCTTCAAAGTAGAAACATTAGAGAATTATGTCAGAAACATATTACACTGACTAGCAAAGTCTGAATCCAAGACTTTCTTCACAAAAACTGGAACATTTGTGTAAGAATTACCAGTACTTTCTGCCTTCTAGGATGGAGATTGGCAGAATTATATTGGGAACCAACTAATCTTTTGTAGTCAGAAGGACCATGCCAGGAGACCCTACTTTTTATTCAGATATTCATATACATCCTTTCGGGGAGGCCTGAACACTGTGGGCAAATCAAGTGCAGATACTCCAGACGGAGGTAAAAAGTGTTCTGTTTAGTAATGTAACTGGTGTGTCCTTCAGAATAATCCAGACTCTATAAACTCTGTTAGCTAGAGTCCTCCTAAATCTTAAAGTCCTAGATTTAGGTAGCTTCCTACATGAAATAATATATTATTGAGAGAATAGAAATCAGGAGGATACTGAGAATGGAGATGACAAAACTGCAGGAGGGAAAGGACAGTCCCAATACTTCCCTTCCTCTACAGAGTAAATGGAATTAACAATGTTGGGTAAACTACAACATGGATCAGAAGGCTATTGTCCCAGGCATGTGTCACTTAAGGTTGAACAATCAAGAGTTTAGGAAATATTTTGGACCAGGATTTATCATGTTAGAACTATGGAGGTGTGGGCTGAGAAATCTTCCTGAAAATAACCTATCAGAGGAAGAAGGTAATCCAGGGGATCAAGGTCATGGGGGTTAGACAGATCAAAGGTGCTGTCTTATCTCTTTCCAGTAGCTAGTAATAAATGTGGCAACAGTTTGGTCAAATCTCCAAGGCAAGCAGATGTCTGAAAAACATTTAGATTGAGGAAAAAAATTGACTCCTGCCAGTGGGGAGGCCAGTTATTACAGAAGCTAGACAAAGAGGCACAGTTAGGGAATCTGAAGTCAACTTGGGGCTTTTGGCTCTTAAAAAAAACCACTCCAGTTCCAACTGATGCTACATTTAAGTATTCCACCTCATATTATCCTAGAGGTAATGCCCCAACCCAATCACAATCACCAAAGTCTGTGATTTTAGTTTAGTTTTGTTGTGAAGCAGTGGGAAAGACACATGCAAACTTGTCAAAGTGGCCAAGAAGGAGCCAGAGCCATTCTACCCTATGGCTAGCATCCATCAGAGGTTACCGTGATGGAGAGTTGTGCAAAACAGAAAGCATTCCATGGGGGTCACTGCAAGTGGAGGAGCATTGCTGTAATAGGTAAGAAAGACACTGAAATACCTACACCAAGGCTTCATGCGGGAGAGCACTAGAAACTTCTCCAAAGGAGCTCAGAATGACTCAAGGGGATACAATTTCTAGCAATTAGCCCAATGAGGGGCTTGGTTTTAATCATTTAGATATATAAAATAAATGTGTCTTATTTTGTATTCAGGCTGGAAGGGATCCACGATATCTATGTTGAGCAAATAATGAAGTTTTTATGGTAATATTCATAAATAGTAGATTAAAATAGAAATATTGAATATTATATCTCCTGCACTGCAATTTTTATATTGTTAATTTTACGTTTTCCTTGTTAAAGCTTAAGCTTTTTGGCTTGTGATAAAAGGAAATGTTCTAAAGGCTAAAATTTGCTAAAATCATACAGTCAAGAATAATAACTCTCCAAGTCAGCTGCATAGGATTGATGGGAAAGAGGGGTGCTTAGACAATGTAAGTAAAAATGCATTCTAAACTTTACAATTTATATAAGATAGTATGCGATACATTTTAAATTCTAAGATTTTTTTTAAAAACTTATTTAATACCTTTAGATTTGTTCATTTATAATTTATGAAACCTCTTTGAACTTTAGAAATTTCGATCTTCAGGCTTTCTTAACTTTTTTTTTTTTTGGTTTTTTTTTTTAAATTTTATTTTATTTTTAAACTTTACATAATGCAAAAGTTGCATGGAGGGGAAATTGTGTGAGAAAAACATTTTCAAAAAACACTAACTCTTCTGATAATGTTAAGTATTTAAGTACAACCTTGGAAAACATTCAACTGAGGTTTAATTGTTAAAACCAGTGCTCTACACATCACAGTACAGGACAGTGCAGGTTTCAACAAAGCTAAATTATCAAGATGTTTATTGGAAATATGTTCTTCCCTTCATTATAAAGAAAATTATCTTGTCAGTCAAAAACAAATTATTTTTCTCCTCTCAGAACATGTGTTTGAAGCTTTTTAAAGTCAACAATAATTTATTATTGATATTTTAAGCTACTTAATGGTACCAAAAAATACAGTTAATGATAGATGTCCTGCCTACTAGTGCACTGCCCTATCCTTCATACCTAAGATTCTATTATTCTATTCTATAGTGTTTAACAGTTGCATATAAGCAGATGGAAATTATGGATATGGCATTATTGGGGGAGGGAGGGGAAAGGACCAAGGATGAAAATCAACACAAGATTTAAAGACCTAGTAGGAACAGCTGCCCTTAAAAATATTTTTGACTGGGGTGAAATGGTACCTCATAGTGGTTTTGATTTGCATTTCTCTGATAATGAGTCATGTTGAGCATCTTTTCATTGTTTGTTAGCCATCTGTATGTCTTCTTTGGAGAAATGTCTATTTAGTTCTTTGGCCCATTTTTTGATTGGGTCATTTATTTTTTTGGAGTTGAGCTGCAGGAGTTGCTTGTATATTTTTGAGATTAGTTGTTTGTCAGTTGCTTCATTTGCTATTATTTTCTCCCATTCTGAAGGCTGCCTTTTCACCTTGCTAATAGTTTCCTTTGTTGTGCTGGAGAGGGTGTGGAGAAAAGGGAACCCTCTTACACTGTTGGTGGGAATGCAAACTAGTACAGCTACTATGGAGAACAGTGTGGAGATTCCTTAAAAAACTGGAAATAGAACTGCCTTATGATCCAGCAATCCCACTGCTGGGCATACACACTGAGGAAACCAGAAGGGAAAGAGACACGTGTACCCCAATGTTCATCGCAGCGCTGTTTATAATAGCCAGGACATGGAAGCAACCTAGATGTCCATCAGCAAATGAATGAATAAGAAAGCTATGGTACATATACACAATGGAGTATTACTCAGCCATTAAAAAGAATACATTTGAATCAGTTCTAATGAGATGGACGAAACTGGAGCCTATTATACAGAGTGAAGTAAGCCAGAAAGAAAAACACCAATACAGTATACTACCACATATATGTGGAATTTAGAAAGATGGTAACAATAACCCTGTGTACGAGACAGCAAAAGAGACACTGATGTATAGAACAGTCTTATGGACTCTGTGGGAGAGGGAGAGGGTGGGAAGATTTGGGAGAATGGCACTGAAACATGTATAATATCATGTATGAAACGAGTCGCCAGTCCAGGTTCAATGCACGATACTGGATGCTTGGGGCTGGTGCACTGGGATGACCCAGAGGGAGGGTATGGGGAGGGAGGAGGGAGGAGAAAAGAGGGTTCAGGATGGGGAACACATGTATACCTGTGGCGGATTCATTTCGATATTTGGTAAAATTAATACAATATTGTAAAGTTTAAAAATAAAATAAAATTAAAAAAAATTTTTTTGGCCTTGAGACCTGGTAGGAGTAGCTACCCTTAAAGATATTCTTGGTGAATTTGCTAGGAGAGAGGATGCAGCCACAACTGTGGTAGTCCAGAAAGCTTTACTGCCCCTTTCTTATTTGTACTAGTTTTATTTTAAAATCATGATTACACGGAATAAAAAAATAAGCACAGAGACCAGAAACTGACATTTGGATTCAAATAAATAGAAAGGTAATTATCAATATGATACAGAAAGCACCATCTTCAAAACAAGATGGAAAATATCATTTATTAAATGTATAGCACTCAACATTTTATCTATTTCATTTGATAAACAAAAAATCCAAAAGACAGATATGACAGTTCCCATTTAACAGATAAAAAAATGGGCTGAGAGAGGAAGCTTGCCCAAACCAAACAACTGCTAAGTACTTGAACTGTTTGATGTTCTTTCCATTATGCCAGAGATACTACCCTGGAGAATACAGCACTAAACACAAAATAAAAATCAGAATCATAGCTTCCTCAAATGTTTTCTTAGGAAATTATATCAGATCTAAATCATTTTAGTTTGTGGATACTTCTGAAACCTGTTTTGTAAGGAACACAAGACAATAGAACAGACACTCTCCCTTCCACACTGAGCTGGAAGATTAGAATAAAACAGGTACAAAGCTATGCTATGACTTTTTGCACTTCTTCCAGGCTAGTGGGGGCGATATCTACTAAATTCAAGGTAAGGTGAACCCCTGCTAGTGTAACTTAGTTCAAAAACAGTTAAGATAATTAATACAAGGAAAAAATATATGCACAAACAATATTATCTTTAAAAAATTATGTTCTTCACCATTTATCCTTATGTGTGTATTTAGTCAGTCAGTTGAGTCTCTTTGTGACCCCATGGACTGTAGCTTGCCAGGCTCCTCTGTTTAGGCAAGAATATTGGAAAGCGTAGCCATTCCCTTCTTTGGAGGATTTTCTCAACCCAGGGGCTACTGTGAAATACATCTCTCTGTTCTTTCATAAACAGATTTCTTCTAATAATATCCCCATGTGTATTCCACTCGAATTTCAAATTTTCTAATACCAAAGACCAAATTGTCTTCACTAAGGTCCTAATGATTACCAAGCTGCTAAATTCATGGATAGTTTTCAGTTCTCATCTTTCTTGACTGTACAGCAGCTTATGATACTGTTGACTGTATATTCCTTCATGAAACCCAACCCTGCAACGGTTTCCATAATACCACATTTCACCTTCTGCCTCCATCTTCTATGACAAAGTTTTACTAACTGCAACATACTCCTCAAAAGTAACCAACGCCACGGATTCTCAAGGCTTAGCCTTAGCGCCTCCATCTGTCCTGCACACAAAGACAATCTAATCAACACTTGTAGCTTGGCAACTGTAGAGTTACCAAACCAGCATATTAAACTGTCTTAACACTGTTAGCATAACACACAGATACCTCAAATTCTAAATGTCAGAAACTAAATTGACCATTTTCTTCCAAAAGTCTGCCTACTTTCAACCCTCAACCAGTGCTAGTGACAATCTAGAAATCATCTTTGGTACCCCTTTCTACCAATTGCTCTTATCCAGTAAATCACCTTTCCATTTTGCCTCCTAAAATATACCTTGAATCTTTCAATTTATCCCAAGTTCTTCAACCACCGCCCAAATAATAATCTACCATTAATATGCACCTAGAATACTGATTGCCTCTTAATTGGTCCCCTCAGATCTATTCTTTCTCCCTTCAATATTTTTTACAAAATGTAACGAGGGTGATCATTTTGAAACTCAATGTGACCACGTCACTCTGTTGTTTAAACCATTCAGCAATGCATCTTCAAGCTTGGGATACAGGACAGGATTCTGGCACTGTGTTGATCATATTCTACATACCTGACTTACCCCACCCCTGATTTCCACCACTCCCTCCTCACTCTCATCATTTCATCTCTCTGGCTTACTCCTGGCTCCTCAAATGCCTCATACTCTGTCTCCTAGAGCAGTCACATCCTATCCTTTCTGCCGGATATTCTTTCCCCTTGCTTTCTTATATAGTTAATTCCTATCTTTCTTTTCATGCTCAGCCCAAGAAAGTTTTCTTCAAGAAAGGCATTCTAACCTCTAAGACTAAATCAGGTCCCTAGGTACCCACTCTTAACAGTTCAAAGCAATACTCTCTTATAACATTAAAATTGTAAAAACTAACACAATAGTGTAAATCAACTCAACTGCAATAAAAATTATAATTGAAATTAAATAGGCAAGCAGTTATTTAATTACTGTCATTCCTACAAGCCTAAAAACTTATTGACTTAAGGACTAGATCATCCTCATTACTGTACCCCAACACAATGCTTTACATATTTTGTTTACAACAAATTTATGTTGAAGAAATGAATTGGCAATAGTTAACATTCATCTTTATTCTTTTACTTCTAACCAACACACCAACATATCTTACTCTGGTGTTTGTTCTCTACCCACCCCCCAGTAAAATTATTTTACTTCCAAAAAATATTACCCATGACCTTTAGTTGTCAAATATGGAAGATATATATGAGCTTATAATACTGAATTCCCCACATCCTTTAGCACTTACAATTATTTTCTTATTCTTGAAACTGTATTCTAACATAATGATCTTCTGTTTTCTCCAGTTACTGTTCTTTCCTTCCTGGTCAGTCTCCTTGGCACATTGTTCATCTGCTTGTTCCCAGGGTTACAGCCCCAGCTCTCTTCCTCTGCGCACTCTCCTCAGGAATATACTACTTTTGTTAGTGTATTATAAATATTATGTCAAAATTTCACATTTTTACTACTATATCATACACATTTTAATGATGAAGACACTTAGATATTAAAAGATTAATTGAATTTCTAAGGTCACAGAGTAATTAAGGAATTGGGGATTTGAATCCAATCAGACTCATTCAAGAACAGATTTATTGCCTTCCTTCTGCATTATAATTCAAACCATTTAATTGACAATCCCTTTACCATGATGATTCTCAAATCTTTGTCTCCACCTCAAGTAACTCTAACTATTCTGATATCCACCTGCTAACTGAACACCTCCACTTAGTGTCACACAGCATTTTAAAAGCTGCTGCTGCTGCTGCTAAATCGCTTCAGTCGTGTCCGACTCTGTGCGACCCCATAGATGGCAGCTCACCAGGCTCCCCTGTCCCTGGGATTCTCCAGGCAAGAACACTGGAGTGGGTTGCCATTTCCTTCTCCAATGCGTGAAAGTGAAAAGTGAAAGAGAAGTCGCTCAGTCGTGTCTGACTCTTCACGACCCCATGGACTGCAGCCCACCAGGCTCCTCCGTCCATGGGATTTTCCAGGCAAGAGTACTGGAGTGGGGTGCCATTGCCTTCTCCGATTTTAAAAGCTACATGACCCCAAAACTGAACTCTTACCTTCACTCAGTATTTTTTTCTAAATTTCTTGTAAGACATCAAGAAATCAATCAAAAATCAATTAAAATCTTGTAAAACATCAAGACTTGTGTGGGGGTCATCACCATGACCCCCACACAAGTCTCAAATACCCAAGTCCAAGTCCTCCCTCTCCCTCATCCCTACTGATACCAGTTTCATTCCCAAAGTTCAAGAGATTTTTCCATCTGTATACTCTTATACACATTCATTATTTTGCACTTACATCAGTGCTCTGATAGTCCATGTTTTCTTTATTATTCATCTGTACAATATTGCCTTCTCAACTGGTCTATCTAAACTTACTTACTGATTTTGCTTATATCCTTCTTACTGCTGTCCAAGTGAATGTTCAAGTACATTGATTTGACTGAGACATTTCTCTATTTTACAGCATTTAATGACTTACTGTCACTTTCAAAATAAGAGCTTAATTATTTAGCAAAAAGTACAAGGGTTAACATTTTTGTCTGCCTCTTGTGTATATATTTATCCTTCCCTCCTATTAGTTTGCTTGCATCCTAAGTTCCAGTCATACTAACCACTTAAAATTCCTCTGAAGTGCCATTCTTTCCTCATGATTTCCTTTGGACAGAACCCTTTTAATCTCAACACAAACTATTCATACTTTACAGCCAGCTGAGATGTTGCATCTTTCAAATGAGCTTTCCTTGATCTTCACCCTGGGCCTAGTTATCTCAAATACCCAACCCACAGTGTCTTTAGAATGCTTACATCCTTTGGCAAAAGAATACCCACACTTTAATGAAGCTGTATACGAACAATCTGTTTCCAGGTTGCTATCTTTGTTCTTTTCTCACTTAGTCCAGTGCCTGGCTCACAGCTGAAATATTCAGTGAATGATAAGTAAAAGCCTATATAACTAAAGTCCACATTTATTTCCTATTTCCTATAGAATAGACATTATTATTTTCCAAGTTTACATTCTTCAGAATACTACATAATAGATATTTTTCAAAAATCCTTACCATTTTTATATAAAGAATAAAATAATGTATCCTTAAAACAGATTTTTCTTTTAAAAACCATTGCTGAACAACATCCAAATAGCCATTCGGTTTTCTTATCACAGAAATCCTATCTTCAAATTCCTAACACACTGATGATAAGAAATGAATAGAAATAATAAGCATTAGACTGCTAGTAATAACAACATGACTTGAAATGAATTTTTTAAAATAGTGAAATTTCATGGGGTATTTTTTTTCCATTTAAGATTTCTTATTTCATTGTTTTGAGAAAAGAAACAATTTTACTGCTGCAAAGGGTATCAAGTTATCTTACCAAATTAGAGATGTCTGAATGATTTATGTTAGAATTAAATAAAGTCTCTTAAATCATTTGTCAATAATCACTGTGTTCAGTTTTAAGAATTTATCTGGTTGTTTAATTACCACTATTTTTTGTAATATCTAGTCTCTAATTATCTACAGTGTGTTTCCAAATGATAAACCAAGTTAAAAGATGGAACTAATATTGTTTAGATCATGAAAATATTATTCCTGCATGAGAAATAACATAGGACCTGAATAATTATAGTCAGATGGAAATTTTTTAGTGACCCTAAAAACCTAAAAGACATTCTTACTACAAACAAGAGTAAGTACTGATATGCCCATAAATTCATTAAACAGCAAAATCCAACTCACTAGCATGTAATATAAAATTATAAGCAAGAAATATTACTAAGGTAAAATCCACAGTGGACAAATAAATAAATGTGGAATATTGAAGGAATATATCCCAGTCTTTTGACACTTACCCAATGAGGGTGAGTCCTGCTACCCACAAACTATCTAAATATTGGGCTGTGAGGACTAACTCTGAAGTCACAATCTGTAACCAACTTTTCTAATAGTGTATCCAAAAAACTGACCTATTCCTTTGCTATGAAGCAACATCAAGTTGAAAAATCCTTCCAGAATTCTTGCTTTGTTCACAGGCTTTGTCCATTTTTCCTTTGAATTCCTGTCCTTAGACTCTCCCTCATCTCCCTGACTCCTGTCTCCTGCTCCCTCTTGCTTTCTCATGTGGTGTTTTGAGAGCATTCTCTGGTGGCTCAGTTGGTAAAGAATCTGCCTGCAATGCAGGAGACTCCAGTTTGATCCCTGGGTTGGGAAGATACCCTGGAGAAGGAAATGGCAACCTACTCCAGTATTCTTGCCTAGGAAATCTCATGGACAAAGGCGTGTGGCAGACTGCAGTTTATGGGGGTACAAGTCAGACACAACTTAGAGATTAAACCACCACACCACAGTGTTTTGTACCTGGTAACTAATGTGGTTACCATTAGGAAAAAAATGAAAAAGCTGGCTTAAAGCTCAACATTCAGAAAATGAAGATCATGGCATCTGGTCCCATCACTTCATGGGAAATAGATGGGGAAACAGTGGAAACAGTGGCTGACTTTATTTTTTGGGGCTCCAAAATCACTGCAGTTGGTGACTGCAGCCATTGTATTAAAAGATGCTTACTCCTTGGAAGGAAAGCTATGACCAACCTAGATAGCATATTAAAAAACAGAGACATTACTTTGCCAACAAAGGTCTGTCTAGTCAAGGCTGTAGTTTTTCCAGTGGTCATGTATGGATGTGAGAGTTGGACTGTGAAGAAAGCTGAGCACCAAAGAATTGGTGCTTCTGAACTGTGGTGTTGGAGAAGACTCTTGAGAGTCCCTTGGACTGCAAGGAGATTCAACCAGTCCATTCTAAAGGAGATCAGTCCTGGGTGTTCATTGGAAGGACTGATGCTGAAGCTGAAACTCTAATACTTCGGCCACTTCATGAGAAAAGTTGACTCATTGGAAGAGACTCTGATGCTGGGAGGGATTGGGGGCAGGAGGAGAAGGGGACGACAGAGGATGAGATGGCTGAGTGGCATCACCGACTCAATACACGTGAGTTTAGATAAACTCTGGGAGTTGGTGATGGATAGGGAGGCCTGGCGTGCTGCAATTTATGGGGTCCCAAAGAGTCAGACACGACTAAGTGACTGAACTGAACTGAACTAATGTGGTCCTTTAGTCACTAACCTTTGTTATAAACTGTGCTTTCTTCTCTATATCTATTCCCTCACTCAGTCCAGGACACTCCTGCAGAGTACCATATTAGTCCCACATTTCATATATTAATCAAGGTAGGCCATGTTGAGCTGTAGTCATAAATTTCAAGAAATCTGTGGCTTAAAACAAAATCTCTGGGCTCACTCTAAGTCTGCTGCAGGTCCAGAAGCTCTGTAAGGCAACATCAATCCAAGCAATGATTCAGAGGTTTGGATGGGTCCATTTTGTGGTTCTACAATCTTAAGAAGAAGCTTATGATCACTGTGGCAGGAGAAAAAAATAACTCAGGAGTCTCACAACAGTTTTTAAATGCTCTGTCCTCAAAGAAACAAAGGTTACTCTCACAGTCTAGTAGCTTGACAATTCACATAGTCCCATCTTATTCAAAACTAGATTACAAATGTGAAGACACATACACATTTGGTAACCAATACATATCTCATCCAGATAACTTAATACCTTTTTCCACTTCAAAATATAGTAGTAGTCCCAATTAAATTAGCTTTATACTCAAATTAAAAGAGAATTACCAAATTTAAGAAAAATGATGAACTTTAAATGACAAGTTTACTTCTGAAAAATCACATTTCTGATTTTTTTTTATTAAATGAGAATGAGAGGCTTAAAGTTTAATAAAAATTTTCAAGGATGGCATAAACCAAGATTGTGTTGTTCACATAAATCCCTTTGTCTTCTATGAAATAACAGAAAAATGGAGTGGGTGATTATTCAGCAAAAATAACATGCATTATAGGTATTTTTAAAGTTTTAAAATGAGCAACAGAAGCTCAGAATTTCATCTGAACATCATAAATCACATCTCTCATTGTTCATATACATGTGTATGCGTGCATGTGTGCACATATACACACACGCACAAACACACACTGAAACTACTGACTAGTGATGTCTCAGTCTAATGAAGGAGATTCTGAAGCACATAGGTAAATACCAGTTCAAATTAAGAAACTAGTGTGGTAATAAAAAAAAGTCTACTTTTTTGAGAGCCTTTTTTGTAGAGTCAGCTAAATCAAATAGATTATTTGGTGGAAAGAGGGAAAGAGATTCAAAAGAATCATAAATATGCATGGTTTACAAAGAAGCTGTATCTTCCTCATTGTTACTGAAATTATAAGGCAGTTAAGGATGTAGGTATTAAACAATAAATATTTGAACAGTATTACATGTCCAAAATTCTTGGGAGTAGTTGATTGCGAATATAGCTATAAATAAATCCCCGTCCTTGAAATGCTTACAGTCAAATAAATATACCACATTCACTCTTAATCTCTAAATAATTGAAATATGTATGGTCAACACAAAGAACACTAAAACTTGAATAGCATGTTTCATTTGAATTCACATGATAATGTTCAAGTAGTACAACTACTTGGTATCATTATAATACCCTTGCTGCTGCTGCTGCTGCTGAGTCGCTTCAGTCGTGTCCGACTCTATGCGACCCCATAGACGGCAGCCCACCAGGCTATCCCGTCTACTGGGATTCTCCAGGCAAGAACACTGGAGTGGGTTGCCATTTCCTTCTCCAATGCATGAAAGAGAAAAGTGAAAGCGAAGCCTCTCAGTCATGTCCGACTCGCAGCGACCCCAGGGACTGCAGCCTAAGGGGCTCCTCTGTCCATGGGATTTTCCAGGCAAGAATACCCCAAATATAACCGAAAATATATGAAATATACACTTAAGAAATTGAAGTATCATTAGAGAAACAGATAAACTAACTACTTTAAAACAAAGTAGAATACATCGGTATTATCAGAGGTCCAAACCATGCTAAGTAAATGCAAAAAATCAAGTGGTTCCAATTTGAGCTATGAAATAAGGTAAACAAAAGAGGTCCTAAAAACACTGGTCCTTAAGGGAAAATGGGAGTTCAGTTCATGAGCAAGTGAGGCAAGGAGATGGACCTACTAAATAGTGAGTGAATCCTCAAGAGAATATAAAAGAATATTCAGTGAATTGATAAAATATAGAGTAGGGTAGTCACGCAAGGGATTTCAAGACCAAAAAGACAGGTGGCAGAAAAACTATTAAAGAGACTCTGGACTGGAATGTCAAAATTGGGTTCTATTTTGTACATAATTGAGTAATATGCAAAACTTTAGAAAGAAAATAAGCTAATTGATTTAAACCATACTGTATACAGTTTTACATTATTTACTCCAGTATAAAAGACAAATTGAAGAAGAGGCTTCAGGTAGTGAAACAACGATAGAAAATTGTTTAGAAAATAATGACACAACTAAGTGAAGAAGAAAATAAGGAATCAAATACAGCAAGTATTTTAGTAGCATGACTGATTAAAATGAACACATGTATACCTGTGGCGGATTCATTTTGATATATGGCAAAATCAATACATTATTGTTAAGTTAAAAAATAAAAATAAAAAAAAATCTAATCAGTTATCCGGAGGAAGGAAGGAAAATGAACATGGTCCTTCTCTTGGAAACCAAAAGGAAGCTGGAAGCCGACAATCACTGAATGAGATAAAGGATACAGAAAGAACACAAATACTTTAAATATTAAGTATACGTTGATATTGACCATGGGGCTTCCCTGGTGGCTCAGGTAAAGAATCTGCCTGCAATGCAGGAAGCATGAGTTTGATCCCTGGGTTGGGAAGATTTCCTGAAGAAGGAAATGGCAACCCACGTCAGTATTCTTGCCTGGAAAACCCCATGAACAAGGAAGATGGGTGGACTACAGTCCATGTGGTCGCAAGAGTTGGACACGACTTAGTGACTATACCACCACCACCCACTGACCATATTTAGTATGTGATAAATTTGACATACAACAGAAGATTAACATTCACATCTGTGGTCAGAAGAGAAGTCAGCAATAGAGATTATAGATGCTAGTAAGCGGCATGTACCTAATATAATGGTTGAGAACATGATGTAGAAAATGTTACCTGGGCAAAGATATAAGATGATCCTGTTAGGTAGTTAGAATAGGAAAAATGAGTCCAGAATGGCGATGACTAAAAGCCAAAGAAGGGGAAAGCCCACAAAAATAGAACAAACGAAGGTCAGAGGACCGGAGGACCTTGGGTAAAACAAACAGCACTCCTGGCTAGCCCCATTTACACAGGACAGGCCCACGGGGAGGAGAAAAAACATATAAAAAGAGGAGCCAAAATTGGGCCAGGGGCTTTCTCTTCATGTCTTTTGGGTTGGTCCGCCCTCACACATCAAGGATGTATTTTCCTTTTCTTTCTAAATAAAACTGAGCTGTAACATGAGGTTGTAACACTGATCCATCTGGGGAGATTACACGGGGCTGTAACGCTGGCCCATCTGTTGCTTCAAATTTTTGTTGCAATGAGACAGAACCAAGGAAATTACAAACTACCGCAACAATACTATATCATGGAAAACTCATTTTTGAGGAGTAATCTAAAAAACTGGGAGTCAACCAAGGAAAGTAAGAATCAAAGAGAAAGAACAGAGGCAATAGAGAAAAGCTTCGAATCTGTAGTCTGTCCCTGAACTGTTTTCAATTTCCCAGTACTATACACAGTCCCATACCATCCCCAGGCATTAAAAATTTGAACCACACTGTTTCCAAAACATGCTATGCTTGTCCCCAACTCAGTGTTTCCTTGTACTATTTAAATAGCTTGGAATTCCCACCCACTAACCCTTTCAAATACCACTTACCCTGTGAAATTCCCCCGCTCTTTGTCCCACAATGTTTTACTCAGCAAACTTCATTAGAGCACACATCACCCTGTATGGTAATTGTTTTTGCGTCTGTTTCCCTCAAGTAAATGGGAAATCCAGGTGGGTCAAGGAGGGCCTTATTCAACTTCTAAAGTCAAGGCTTTGCACATAACGGGCATCTAAAGAACACTTACTGAATGCAGAAGGTTTAGTGGATTGTAATGCTATAGGATTTTCAGCAGTTAGAATTAGCACGGAGAATAGGAAGTTGCATTTGCTATTTAGAAGGAAGTGATGACCTTTGTAAGAATGATTTCACTGCAGTACTGTGGGTAGAAGCCAGATAATAAAGGATTAAGGAAGGAGTGGGTAGTAATTAGATAGAAAACCTACTGCTATAATTTGCTACTAAAGGGCAATTGAGAGATGAGAGAGTAACTTGACAGGGAAGAAGTGTTGAGGGATGGAATTTTAAGGATAAGGAAATCTTGAGTACATTTTTAAGCTGAAAGTAGATATTTAAGAAATCAAATAATAGAAGTAACTGTGTGATGTAGAGAGGGATTAAGAGAGAGAGAAATCAGGGGTACAGGAACGTGTGTGCTTGATCATTCAGTAATGTCCAACTGTTTGCGACCCCATGGACTGTAGCCCTCCAGCCTCCTCTGTCCATGGAATTTCTCCAGGCAAGAATACTGGAATGAATTGCTTTTTCCTCCTCCAGGGGATCTCCCAGACCCAGGGATCTAACCAGCGTCTCCTGTGTCCTGTGTCTCCTTCACTGGCCGGCGGATTCTTTACCACTGAGCTACCTACAGGCACAGGTATGTGCATGCTAAATCGCTTCAGTCGTGTCCAACTCTGTGCTACCCTATGGACATCAGCCTGCCAGGCTTCTCCGTCCATGGGATTCTCCAGGCAAGAATACTGGAGTGGGTTGCCATGCCCTCCTCCAGGGGATTTTCCTGACCCAGGGATTGAACCTGAGTCTTTTAAGTCTACCTGCCCTGGAAGCAGTTCTTTACCATTAGCAACACCTGGGAAGCCCAAGGGCACAGATAGCTGAAAGCAAATGGGAAACATTCCTCTTCTGAGATTAGAAGGGAAAGGAAAGGTAGTGTCCCTGTAGAAATCTTCTATTGTAGATGAGAAAAACTGAGAGATCTCTCTTCTTACTGTATGGTTTCTCTGATTAGGTGGTGAATTATTCTGCCATCTTCCATGAGTGTAGGAGTAAGGAATGAAATATGAAAAACTGGATATTGAATAAAGAAAGGTAGCATAACTATATAATTTAGTAACAAACAGAAAAATCCATTTTATTTGAACTGAGGCTAAATATTTTAAAGTCCCATAGTTAAGTAACTAATTAATAAACTTTAACATCCTTGTCATACGTAATAAATATGAGCCTGGTTAACAAAATACCTCAGTTAATAGAGAGTTATATAAACCATGAGCTAGCTTGATAATTTTGACAGGTATATTTTTCTTAAATTGCCCTTAGTACCAAAATTAGATGACTCCTAACTTTGACTCTATTACCTATTTGCAATAGAAAATACTTCAGGATCCTACTCTGCCTTGGAGTCAGGAGAATCATCTCTAATTTTCATGGTACTTGTAGTCTAAAAATATAAATCAAGAAATTTAAGGTCAGTAGAAATCTAGAAAAAATAATTAACAGTGTGTGTTTTGTTATATTATATACATATTTCTTACATTAGACTGCACTAACTCCAAAGTCAATTTTTCAAGTTTTTAAAACTGTCTCCTTTAGAAAAATGTGGCTTAAAATAGACTAAAACAATTTAAAAACACAATGCTTAACTCAAAAATTATTTAGAGATTCTACATTTTTTTCCAAACCCTAATGATACTGGAATTTTTCTTACTTTAATCCACTGTAAAGTACCACACATTCATTGTGTCATTTATCATCCTCAAAATTTCACCCTGAAGCAGGTTCCTGAAACAGTACTGTGGATAAGAGGCTGAGGTTTGACATCAAACAATCCTATTTAAATACTCAATCCACCATTTACTAGTTAAGTGATCTTGGCGAGAGCTTTAAACTATCCACACCTGTTACCTCTTTTGTGCATTGGGGACACCACCACCAATCTCATAGGTTTGTAATGAAGATAAACAATTGGCTGCACATAAACCATTTAAAAAGGTGCCTGGCACAGAATAAGCTCTCAGTCAATGGCAGCTGGACTTTCCAGGTGGTGCTAATGATAAAGAACCCTTCTGCCAATGCAGGAGTCACAGGAGATGCAAGTTCGATCCCAGGACTGGGAAGATGTCCTGCAGCATGGCAACCCACTCCAGTATTCTTTTCTGGAGAATCCCATGGACTGAGGAGCCTGGCAGGATATGGTCCATAGGGTCTCAAAGAGTCGGATATAACTAAACAGACTTAGCAAGCACACAATGGCAGCTATTGTTATCATTGATAGCCTTCTTCAGTTCAAGCATTTTCCTTCTGACATTTTTCCTTTCTTACTGAAACAAAGGTTTTTTTTGTTTGTTTGTTTTGTTTTGTTTTTATCATCAAATACTTCTGTTCTTTGGAAGGACTGATGCTAAAGCTGAAACTCCAATACTTTGGCCATCTCATGCGAAGAGTTGACTCATCGGTAAAGACTTTGATGCTGGGAAGGATTGGGGGCAGGAGGAGAAGGGGACGACAGAGGATGAGGTGGCTGGATGGCATCACCGACTCTATGGACATGAGTTTGAGTGAACTCCAGGAGGTGGTGATAGACAGGGAGGCCTGGCGTGCTGCAGTTCATGGGGTTGCAAAGAGCCGGACATGACTGAGTGACTGAGCTGAAATGAACTGAACTGTGAAGGAAGAGTTGTTAATCTATTAAACAAATTTTAAAGTATTACCAATATATCACACAGTGTAATAGTAGTATTTCTGGACAAATCAACTCTATAAAGAAATATATCATATTAGATAAATATGCTAATGAAAATATGAAAACTAAATGCAGAGATTAAACTTTTCTTATTAAAATGCTTTATAGAGAACAGACTTTTGCATAACTTTCAAAAGTGTCATGTTTTTATGATTAACATTGGCAATTTGGAGTTATATCTGCTATATACATATTATTAAAAATAAAAATGTACTCAAGTGCATTCTGATAAAATATTAACATGAAATATTATAATCAATTACTAAAAACTTCAGTGTTTAATATTCCATTCATAGCATTGCTCCTATTTTCTCTCTTCTTCCTCACTAATTTATTTTTGTTTTCTTTGTTATATTAATACAGTGTTCCAGTGGTTGGTCAGATATTTATTACCCATATGAAAGACACTTTCCCAAAATTCTCCGTTTGTATTTACCTCAGTGGAAATAGCTGAGTGAAAATTAAATCAAATAATGCAGCCAAAATAATCAAGTATTTTGTGATGTTTATTTCCACATGCATGAAAATATAATTGAAAAAGTAACACTATTGAGGTAATTAATATTGAAACTTTTACAAAATACTATAATGCTGGATTGAATGAATATATACTCTAAATACTCTTAGCATGAAAAAGAATGTACTCAACAAAAAGAAAATCACATTAAATTTTAGATGAAAATCTGCAGTTATGGATGTGACTTTCTCTTGACTAACCCTGAAGTCCAAATCCCTCCAGACATAGAAGTTACTCTAATATATCTATGTGTCTCATAATGCAAATAGGTCAAATTGACATTGAAAAGAGAAGCCAAGAACTACTGAGCCAGATGCTTTTTTGAAAATTAAGAGAGCCATGATATGCATACTGTTTGCCATAAGAGGATCCATAAGAGGATCTGTTCCACTAACCTTTCTTTTGTGTGTGTGTGTGTGTGTGTGTGTGTGTGTGTGTGTGTGTGTTCAGTTGTGTCTGACTCTTTGCAACCCTGTGGACTGTAGCTGGCCAGACTCCTTTGTCTATGGGATTCTCCAGGCAAGAATATTGGAGTGGGGTTGCCATTTGCTACTAGAGGGGATCTTCCCAACCCAGGGGTCAAACCCACATCTCTTGTATCTCCTTCATTGACAGAGGGATTCTTTACCACTGAGCCTCCTGGGAAGCTTCCTTGCTGCTGCTGCTGCTGCTGCTAAGTCGCTTCAGTCGTGTCCGACTCTGTGCGACCCCATAGACGGCAGCCCACCAGGCTCCCCCGTGCCTGGGATTCTCCAGGCAACAACACTGGAGTGGGTTGCCATTTCCTTCTCTAATGCATGAAAGTGAAAAGTGAAAGGGAAGTCGCTCAGTCATGTCTGACTCTTAGCGACCTCATGGACTGCAGCCCACCAAGCTCCTCCATCCATGGGATTTTCCAGGCAAGAGTACTGGAGTGGGGTGCCATTGCCTTCTCCGGGGAAGCTTCCTTAGGACCCTGTAATTACAGTAGAGTGGGGCTGGGAACTAGTTCTATTTACGACACAACACAGCACACCTCTGCAGAGCCCAGTTACTGTGTAAGAAGCTCATTTATTTTGAAGACTAAGAGGGCTTTTGCTTTGATTCATTAGCATAAAAGTTAAAGAGGTTACCACAACAGAAATAGTAAAATCCAAATTAGCAATTAATGAACAGTAAAAGCGGAGAAGGCAATGGCACCCCACTCCAGTACTCTTGCCTAGAGAATCCCATGGATGGAGGAGCCTAGTAGGCTGCAGTCCATGTGGTCGCTAAGAGTTGGACACAACTGAGCGACTTCACTTTCACTTTTCACTTTCATGCACTGGAGAAGGAAATGGCAACCCACTCCAGTGTTCTTGCCTGGAGAATCCCAGGGACGGGGGAGCCTGGTGGGCTGCCGTCTATGGGGTCACACAGAGTCGGACACGACTGAAGAGACTTAGCAGCAGCTGCAGAACAGTAAAAGACAACAAGCAGCACACTTTCAGTATTCAGTATTGAAATTTTTCTCAATAATGCTTCAACAATTAGTATTACAAGATGGTCAGGAATGAGTGTGGAAGTTCAGTTGCAACTCATTGTATTGTCTTTTCTATTCAGTTATTTGATTACCCAGTTATATCATAGTGCTACCACATAATATCCTTTCACTTTGAGTGACTACATATAAATACAGTTGATTTGGGGAAAGATTCAATAGTTAAGCCTGCATATTAAATAACAAAGTGTATTCTCTCTATATCCAACTACAGATTTTTTTCAGCAATCGTGTGTCAAGAATGTATTCAGTTTGGGCATTTTCATGGCACTATAGTGGACACTGGGTTTCCCTGGTGGCTCAATCAGTAAAGAATCTGCTTGCAATGCAGGAGATTCAGGTTTGATCTCTGGGCTGGGAAGATCCCCTGAAGAAGGAAATGGCAATCCATTCCAGTATTCTTGCCTGGGAAATCCCATGGACAGAGGAGCCTAGAGGACTAAAGTCCATGGGGTTGCAAAGAGTCAGACATGACTGAGCAACTAAACCACCACCACCATAGTGGACACTGAAAGAACAATAAATAATTCAAAACCTTAATTAAGCTTACTATCTAGTGAAGCATGCAGAGTCTGATTAAGAAAGAACTGTGAAGCTATATTTATTTCCATGATAGTGATATATATATATATATATATATGCTGCTAAGTCGCTTCAGTCGTGTCTGACTCTGTGCAACCCCATAGCAATTGCCCTCATGTCTACCCCTGTCTGGGTTAGCTGGCCTCTCAGACTTGCCCTACAAACTCTATTATATATATATATATATACATATATGTATATGTATATTTGTGTGTATATATATATATATATACATGTGTGTATATGTATACATGTGTGTGTATATGTATATATATACATATGTGTACATATATATGTGTGTGTGTGTATATATATATATAATAGAGTTTGTAGGGCAAGTCTGAGAGGCCAGCTAACCCAGACAGGGGTAGACATGAGGGCAATTAGGAGATTTGAATTGTTTTCATTCAAATACAGTGATGGAAATGTTCTGTCCACACAGTTCTCTTAATCCCACCTAACATCTCAACAACAACAAATTAGCATTTGTGAATAACTTAATTGGCTTTTTGCATGTGATGGAAAGAACAAAATCCTACCTTAGTTACCTCTAGCAACAACAACAGCAATAAAAATCTTGGATGTGTGTGGTGGGGAGGGGACGGCGGGGGGTGAACAGGTGTGAAATTCTAAGGACATGAGTACCAGGAATGAAAAGCCTTCAGGAGATTTGGCAGTCCTCTCCCTCAGTGTCTGTCTCTCAGGGGCCATCTGATCTCCTTCACATGGGGTCTCTGCATAACTCTGTTCTTTGCCTTGTGACTTCTCCCTCATAATTTCAGCCATGGCTTTCCTGATTCAGCTCCTCCCACTAGCAGATTTCGTCTCTGCTCCATAGATATACACACCTCAGATTCTTAAGCCAGGTAAGGTGTAGAAGAACGGGTTAGCTGTTTGTTGGTCAGGAGCCCATCCAAACCTACCAGTTTGAGACAAGAAAATGGCCCAAACCATATGAGTCCATTGAGGCAGCTGTGCTGTCAGCAGGCAGATTGGAGGCAGGCATGAACTGACCTCTGAGATTTAGGGTATCTCCTGAAAAGGTTTAAGGCACTTTCTGATTTTTTCCTGTTTTAGCCTTTCTTTGTATTACTTTGACTTTTAGAATCCTGTGGCTCCTTGCAGTTCTCTAAAATTTGATCTATGGCTGCAGAACCTAATTGCTTTAACTCAATTCCCAAATATCTTTGCCCTGCTGCCTTCCATGACACAAATTTAACTTGTTCATACAAGAAAGAAAACTTTGTCCTTGGCCTTATTAGTTCTGTGCACAGACTAAGGCTTTGAGTTTAAACTCCCTATGGCCATTTCTACTATGATTCTCTAATCAAACTCTGATGGTGGTATTTTTTTCATTTCAGGATAATTCATGCATTCATTAAATATTTATTTAGTTTGTACTATGTGCCAGGAAATGTTGTAAATGCTGAGGTTATAGCCAGATACAAGCAAAATAATTTTTCAATCATCAGAAATTTTTAGAAAATAAAATATTCAAAATAATGACAAATTCTGCAACCAATATATAGTCCTTTGATTAACACATTTTGAATTGTCTATGATAAATTTCAACCTTTTAACTAAGAATTTTGGAAACATTTAGCCACTTCCTAATGATGAAGGATAATCATTATAAGCATCTATTGTTATATGATACCTATGGTACCCTGCATATAATTCAATTATAGTGCTTACAATATCATACATCAATTATTTTCTTTTTCTCTCTCCTTCCAAAAACAGGAGCTCCTTGAAGACATCTTGTATTTCCCTTCAGTGCCTGACAGATAACTGACCTTGACTATTGAATGGGTGAGAATGAGCAGTTCACAAGGATAGCATTGAAGGTTTAAGTAATTTGATCATGTACATTTCCAATATGATTATAAGTGGAAGTTACAGAGTGTGCTTCTGTGCAGGACTGCCCAGACTTACCAGAGTCCAGTTGTTTGAACTCCAAACAGAGTGTTTTGAAAGTATTTCCTATTGATCATCTTGGAACACCAGTGAAAGAGTAAAAGGAAGCCTCAGGTGGCAGGAGAGGCTTTTTCATTAGAGGTTTTTAAAGTTCCTAGAGAAGTAAGCTTACAACAGAATGCTGAGCACATCACCTTTCCAATTCTCAGGTGTACAGACAGCAGGTTAGACACATCTGTGCCGGGCAGAGCATCTGATTAGTGCCGCATCATGTGCAATGAAGCATCCCAAAGGCCAACAAAGCCTGGAGATTTCCCACCCATACGTAATGCCAAAAAGGAACAGGACAAAGTTTTGGATGGGAGGAACCACTCTCTAAGAATTTCATGATTATCTTCTCTAACCCTTTTATTGTTTTCCCTCTAGACAATAAGGAGAAAATATGGGGATGAAAGGGGATTCCTAAGCTTTACTTCAAAAAAAACCCAGCCAAGGCATATGCAGAAGATGATGCTGCATGAGACACATAATATATTTCAAGAGAACAAAAAAAGTAAAGAACAGACATCCTCTGGGTGAAAGCTCAGGACCATCCTCTCAAAACCAGAAAGAAGAGAATGCTAAACTTCATTGCCTCAAACCTTCTACATCTAAATGGTTGATTAAATTTCTCTATAATTCGGATCATTCATTTGAAATATACCAGCTCAAATTTTTTCAACTGTCAAATGAGATGAACATACAATTTGTGCCATGCACTATGAATTTATTCCCACTTCCAAGCACTTCTCTTTTCTAAAACACAGTAAATAGTCTTTCTTTCCTCCCCTCCAGCCATGGCACTGAGAAAAAATTCCATATACCTCCTTTCCTCCCAAGTACTCCCCAGCACAACTGACCTGATGATAAACCAAACTAAAATTCACCCAATATTTTTCATTTATGATTCACTAATTACCTTAAGTCAGCTCTGTGCTTGATGCTGAAGCTTTACATCAATCTTAACAACTCATAATCCTTGCCACAGTATCAGAAAGTTAGAGGCCACCACGTAATCACATTTTGTCTATTACATTGGAACAATATGTTTGGCTTTTGTGACAAGACAGCATTCCAACAACCAAAAAAGAAGCAAAATAAAGACCAAAAGAATTACATCAGTAGGCATAACAATGATGCCTGGGTGAAAGTCAGCTCATATCTCATTGTTGAACTCTTCCTGGTGTAAATCTTATGAGAGCAAATGTTTTTCTCTGTCTTGTTCACATTTGTGTCCTCAGGGCCTAGAAGAATGCCATCATATGATGGGTGCACAACAAATTCTTATTTATCAAATGAATGAATGAACATAATGGGGATTCAGCCAGATCCAGATATAAGTATATCCAATGACTAACTGAAAATGATTTAGGCTTCTAGATTATGAATGTCCCACCCTGTCTTTTTACTCCCCTAAAATTTTGTGCACCCCAACCCTAATCTCTTCCCTCGTGGTTCAGCTGGTAAAGAATCCACCTGCAATGTGGGAGACCTGGGTTTTATCCCTGGGTTGTGAAGATCCCCTGGAGAAGGAAAAGCCTACCCACTCCAGTATTCTGGCCTGGAGAATTCCATGGACTGTATAGTCCATGGGGTCTCAAAGAGTTGGACATGACTGAGTGACGTTCATTTTCACAACTCTAATCTCTAGGTCTCCCATGCCTGTGGATAGTGATAAAAAGGAATAGCATAATAAATTATGCATAACTTAAAGTGGCATTCAAAGATGAACTAAGGCACACCTTATGGACTTAAAAAAGTGAACACAACCCATCATCTTATTCTCTACAACCAGGAATACCACCTAGAACACCCAGTTGTAGATACTATGGGAAGTTCTTCCAAATGGGAACAACACATTTAACAATCAGCTAGAAATTTACTGTTCACCCAATCTCAAAAGGAAATTCTTATACTCTGATTACATTTCATTGTGAATGTTTCCTGGACAAGCTGCCAAGAAACATTATATTACCCCTAATGGGAACAGGGTAGGGAGAAATTTGAGATCACAGTGATTTAGCTACAGTTGTCTGTTCTCAAGAAAACTATAGTGTCATGGGTGAGCCTTAGGTGGGTGCTGACCTGAGGCTTCCCCAGGTCATTGGAGCAGGAACAGTATAGAGGTGAGACTAATAAAATTCCCAAGATCACAAAATACAACTCAATCCCAAATGGCTTCCAAAAGATTTAGATAACCCCTTCCTTTTAGAGGGAAGGAAATAAAATCCCAGAGAGGTAAGGAAACATACCCAAGGTTACTTGACTTAGTGGCAGATGGGGGTTCTCTCCAAACCATAAATGCTTAGAAAGGGAAATTGTACCCATAGCACATTTGCACGCACTGCATCTGTCTACTTTCACTGCACAGGCAGGCACATGCTATTCGCTTTTAACTAGAAAGGTAAAATTGGGCCAAATAATATTTAATTCCCCACTGTAACAGTAGATTTACATTCCATATTCAGACAGCTGGCATAATTGAAGACAGCTCGGAACCCCTGAGGATATCCAAACTGTCACAATTGGAGAAAAGATTGACGTATCCTGCAGTGTAAGACCTACTCAATGACATTACAAAGCTGATTCAAAATATCATCTTTGTAGGATCCTCAATATCCAATCTATGAACAATAGACATAATTAAACATAAAAAGCTGTAAATTAAGCAGACTAAATGATGAAGCAAATCATTTCATTTTTGCACCTGTGAAGTACAGTATGCCATTGTCATTTTCCTCAAAGAAGACAGCACAGATACTCACATGGACAATTATCAAAAGAGTTCAGAGCAGTAGCAACTATAATGGACAATAGATTTCTTTCCAAAAAAAAGACTAAAAAGATATCAATGAATGTAGTTTTCAAGTCACAGTGTGAATACACAGCTGCCGCCACAGATTCTATTTAATGTATTTCAATATGACTAATTAAAATAAAAAAACTTAGGTCTCCTATTCTCAAGCTGGTAAAAGCAGAGAACACAGAAAAACAAGTTCAAGTTATCATTTTGTATGTCTCTGCAAGAGAGTTTTTGGCTTGCTTTGTGCTTGACAGCTACAGAAAATAGTCTGTACAAAGAAGCACCTTGCCTGGAGATGACTGTCCAAAAGGCAGTGTCTTCATGGTTAAGAGTATGGGTTCTGAAGACATAGACCTGGCTACAAATCTTACTTGGCCACCTCCTGAGTAGCCTCAGGCTAGGCTCCTCTGTCCATGGAATTCTCTAGGCAAGAATATTGGAGTGGATAGCCATTCCCTTCTCCAGGAGATCTTCCCAACCCAGGGATCAAATCCAGGCCTCCTGCCTTGCAGGCAGATTCTTTACCCTCTAAGCCACCAGAAAAGCCCAAGTTATTTAACCCCTCCATATTTTATTTTCTCCATGAGTAAAATGAGGATATCTATAGTTCCTCCCCCACTGGATTGTTGTGAGAATGAAAAGCTACAGATTAAGTAAAGCACTTGAAACACTGATACTCAGTGACTACCCAGCAAGTGTTAGCTTCTATAACTGCAGTCTAAAATGTTGCATCTGGGATTTTAAATGAAACCAACAAGAGCAGGTATTTAAGAACCTATTCTCACTCTAGCCTTTTAAGCGAAGATTCATACGGCAATCAAGGCAGTTTCATCCATAAAGTGGCTCTCTAAACATTTAAATTGAAAAAAAAAAAACTTACAGTATTAAAATCAGAAAAAAAGCAGATAAAAAATATATTTTAATGTGAGCTGGAAAGATACTGGTAAGGTCATTGAACATACATTGCAATCAGAGACACACAGTGTCACCTCAAGCCCGGATTGAGCTAAAAGAGCCAAGGGAAAGATCTGCCAAAGAGCCCACCATGAACTAGCATAAAACCACCTGCAAAATCCGTTCAAGCATCTGTCTCTGTGAAGTGCCAACCCTTCTCCTCCCACCCCACCAGGCTGGCCTCATCTACCAGAGAGCAATACTAGAGGCCCCCTTTTTTTTTCAGTTCAGTATTTCTCCATTTGATCAATCCAGGAGGCATTGCATGAAACCTCACACAGCAACTCATTTTCCTTCTTTGTCACAATTTATTCCAAACACCCTTGTCCCTCTAATTTTAGTACCTGCCAAAACCAAATCAGGCTGATCCATGTGTTCAAGTATTAGACTTTTATTTTATACTGGAGTACAGCTGATCAACAATGGTGTGACAATTGCAGGTGGACAGCAAAGGGACTCAGCTGTACATATACATGTATCCATTCTCTTTCACACTCCCCTGCAGTTTAATGTTCCCTAAATGAATCCTCAAAACTGTTATAAGAGAAACGAGAAACACATCATCCACTCAGTGGTCCTTTGTCGTCTTATAAGGGTTCAAAGCAGGGAAGGGAGGGTGGATCACCAATGTGAGGGTGTTTCAGCTATAGCGGTTCTCTGAGGCAATGCAAAGGTAAAAAAGAAGCAGGAGAAATGATGACACCACTACAATATTTCGTATCTGTAACTAAGGATAATATTACCTACCTCCTGGGACTCTTATGAAGATTCAATAATTCAATAAGTGTAAAGTGCTTAGATTAGTTCCTGGCATATCCTAAGCATTCAGTAAATGTTAGTTATGATGAAATGATGATCATGATCAAGATGATGGTGATGGTGAAAGAAATTGCTAGTAGGCAATACATACCACAAACCAATGAGTGCAATTTGGAGAGGATGATTAGAATACTCAGCTCTCCCTCTGCTTTCAATAATTTCACATATTACAGGAGAAAATTGGAAATATCATAAAAGAGATGTTTATTTCCTAAGTAAGACATGAGCTAGAGATGCAAAAATTGATGAGAGTTAAAAACAGAAAAGCCACAAGATATGAAAAAGATGCCATGGAATTGTTAAGTTCAGCTCAGGAGATAACAAAATAATATCCCTGAATGATATTAATTAATATGCATGAAAGCAGGTGCAATGAGTCAGGCATTGTTCTAAATTCTTTAACATATATCACTTATTTAATCCACACAACAATCCTGTGCAAGGAGGCTATTATATTCTGAAGTAGGGCACAGAAAGATTAAATGATTTCCTCAAGGTTTCACAGCTGATAAGTGGTGAAATCAGGATTGTATACCTTTAGTTTGTCTCCAGTCTTTGCCCTTAATTGCTGTACTATAATCCTTCTCAATACATGAAGGAGAAGATCTTTTGAGAACTTTAACAATCAGTAGAAAAAAAAAAAAACTATGAGTCGAGATATGAAAAAATTCCTAAACAAAATACCAACATAAAACATCAACATTTCTTAAAGTATGATGTTAATCATTAGAGGTGATTATTATGTAACAGGTAAAGTAAGTAAATTTGGTTTAAGACAAATGTTTATCATGTTTTTTCCTGATTGTTATTTGAGGAAATTGCATTATTTTATATGATTGTTTTTAATGATGTGATGCTTATTCCATATAAGATTTTTCTCATGTTTATTATTATCACAATGTGATATCCTTCTTGTCCATAGGATAAGTGAATGGAAGCAATCTGTGCCTTTTGAGAGCCTACAATCCAGAACTGAATAACCATGAAAAGTATGTGCAATACATTTAAATAAGGTAGAGGCTTTGCTTGATTCAGCAGCATGAGAGAGATGGATGGGGCATCAGATACAGGAAAATGAGAAAGCTGGAGAAATTAATTCAGAAAAAAATATTGAGAATTAAAGGGTGGTATAGATAAACAAGAATTCTGATCTCATGAAAATAGGAAGGAAGAGGAAAAGGAGTAAAAACTGCAGATATGTAATCAGGCTAATGATAGAAAGGAACACAATATAAATTCTAAATAAATCTTTAGAGGTCTCTTTGAGAAACACTTCAAGGTTTCTTGCTTAAGAACTGAGTGATATGGTTATACTATCTTAAATTAAACCCTAATGAAAATCTTAGCCAAGTAAAAAATTGCTTTATGAAAGACTATTATACATATATTAGCTCTATATTTATGTAACAAACTCATGGTCTATTTTTCCATATCCTCCAAAATTGAGCCAAGTGTCGATGGAGTACAAAGATGCACACACACATTTTATATTGTTCAGTGTCATGTGTTCTCAGAAGGCTTCCATAATTCAGGTGTGCAGCTTCTGAGATGAAACAGAGCTCTTCTTAAGGTCTGTGTTTCTAAGTGGGGTACTTCTACCCCTAGCGCATTCAGCCTTGTGCTGTGACACATTATCTGCGGGATAAACATGGTTCACAGATCTGGTTAGGCACATTTCCTGGAAGGCTTGAGGAACACATTATTTTTATATTTCAACAAAAACCTCTGTATTATTAAGTAAAGTGGAAAATATACATAGAATTTTTAAAAGAAAACAGTAAACTTTCAAGGAATCTGTTCTTAAAGTAAGCCACTTTAGGCAACTCCAACTGAAAAAAAAAAATGCAAATGGCCTATAGGCCCTTAGAGACTCAAATGACAACATGCAGGAAGCACTGCTTGGCTTTGTTTTGTGAGATGATACATCAGAGTCTCTGTATACCTGGGAGGTAGGAAATCAGAGCAGCACTAACCTGCTTAGTCAGGAAAAAGGCCAGTCATCTGTGAATATCTCCCCAGCGACATAGCTAAAGATTCCAAGACAGAATACAGAAATTATAATCTAAATTAAGAAACAATTTGAAAGGTGTCCTACTTAAAAAATTCAAGAGGAGAGAAAATTCAAGTGGAAGGAAAAGCAAAGAAATAAATGTTAATTTAGCTTTGAACAAATTACCTAGAAAAACAGGAAACATCTGTGGGATCTACCATAGGGTGACCTTTTTTTTTTTTTTCCTAAAAAAGAGCAAACAAACCCTCTATGAATTGATGTTGAAGCTGAAGCTCCAATACTTTGACCACCTGATGTGAAGAGCTGATTCACTGGAAAAGATCCTGATGCTAGAAAAGACTGAGGGCAGGAGAAGAAGAGTGTGACAGAGGATGAGATGGTTGGATGGCATCATTGGCTCAACAGACATGAGTTTGAGCAAATTCTGAGAGATAGTAAAGGACAGGGAAGCCTGGCTTGTTGCAGTCCACGAAATCTCAGAGTCAGTCGGACATGACTTAGTGACTGAACAATGAACACTCTATATTTGGAGGCACTTTTTCATACTTACCCCTTGAGTGCAACTCAACAGGTTTGGAAGAAATGTGCAGGCTGTACAGTGAGAAAGCCAGGGTTTGAACTTCAGCTCCTCCACTGCCTTGGAAAGCCTGGAGCAAGATAACTTTTCTGAACCTATTTTGCCAATCAATGAGCAGCATGATAGCTATATCAAAGATCCAGTTTAAAGATTAAATTATTTGAAATGTATAAAAGCACAGAGCATGGTGTAGAGGAGGCCACTCAAAGAAGGCAAGTTGCTTTGGAAAAAAAATCCATAGCACATCGAAAGAGGGAAGTATATCACGGGTATGAATCCAAAATAAAATAATAACTGAGAGGAGATATTATAGAGCGAAGCACTTCAGTGGTGATTCATACAGGATCCTCAACAATGGTGCAGGTCTTACAGGGTGCAACAAATTGAGTTACACACACTTTACTTCCAAGGCAGGATAAAAGTGTTCCTTCCCCAGGGTGCAGTGCAAGCCTATTCAGTGGAACACAAACACGGAAGTTCAGTGAATCAAAAGGCAGAGCCCATCCTGCATTGTCATCAGTGATGACATGTAACAGGAAAGCTTTAAACTTCTGTTGAGAATACAAGATATCCTATTCAGAGAGTCTAAACTCTGTTAATTTTCTCCAGCATATTCTTCAAAAATAAAGACATTGCTATTGTCTTTCCCAGGTAATCTCATTTTTCTCCAAATTATTTTTTAAAATAAAAGAAAAGGGAAGAAAAGAAGAAGAGAAGGAGGGAGGTGAGAAAACTAAATTAGTTACAATACACCGAAAAGAGGTGAAAGCACTTAACCCAGTGTCAAGGCTGTTTTGACACTTTTCTATCAACACAACCTAGTGTGTTTATTTTAAGTAATTACAGCACTGTGTTCTTGACATATGCTTCACCAATGTCCCACTGAGATCACAGCACTTCTTCTGCTATATTATACTCTGCTTACTCAATCATTTTCTATCATTGAGTATTGTTTGGAACTCATCATGAAAAGCAGTATTTTCGCTAACTCCTTACTAAGAATTATTCTGTTTGGGTTACTCTTTTATTTAATTAACAATGCTTGTAGCATGGCTGAGGATCAGCCATTGTTTAATCATTTTACCAAAGATAGCCCACCTAATGCTTACAGCAACTCTAAAGACTAGAGATTATTATCAACAATTCTTGCCTGGGGAATCCCATGGACAGATGAGTCTGGTGGGCTACAGTCCATAGGGTCACAAAGAGTTGGACACGACTAATTGAGCACACATGCACGGGTGTGCACACATACACACACACAAACACACACGAGGAATCCTAGGCACAGAGAGTGGTATAATTCACCCAAAGCCACAAGTTAAGTGGTATAACTAGAGTATGAATCCAGACTCTGGAGTTCCTGACTTTAAACATCACCTAATACTTCTTCTTGAATAGAATAACTGAGTTAATATATGCAAACACCATGGAATAAATAACACCTCGAATATGATAAGGGCTGAATAAATGTCAGTTACACTTTATTATTTTGATGGTGGTGTTGTTGAGATCATATTTAGATTATATTAGATGATCATTCTGGTAGGTTTTATTTGAAATGTTCCCATTGGCCAAAACTATTGCCATTCTTTTGAATATTGGTAGAAAAGTTTATGTTTTTAGATTGTTAATTGGGAATAGTTCAGAACAGAAGAAAAGCCTCACTATATCAAGTTACATTGATACTTTGACTTTAGGTGGGTTTACTAAGTCTGTCACTCTGCCACAAAAGAAAATTAGATTAATCCAACAAGAAGCATTCCTCATGGAGTCACATTGATTTTTGCCTGCATTGGATGTTCTTCTTTGCACTTAGAGAATTGATTTATTCCAGGTGAGCAGAAAATCTATCATTTTTGGAGTTTGTTTTCTGTCTGCTTGTTTTTCAAATGGCTCTGAGCTTACCTATTTCTAAACATATATCCCATAAGGACAATCAGAAGATAATCCAATTCTCCATATAATACAATTTTTTCTTGTGTAGCTTAACTTCATTTATGGACAGTATCATCCCAGTGATTATTTGTATTTTCTTACCCTTCCTATAACAATGTGTTTTGAGTAAATCAGTAGTTACCTAAACATATGACAATCTGTAAATCAAACAGCCACTGATGATATTCTAAAAATAAAACAGGAGTATAGTTACTAATGCAGCATTCTTGATATCACTAAATTTTTATTTTACGTGAAGACATTAATGTTTCATAGTTTACTTAATTTTCTGCTTGAGTTTTAAGGTCATTTACACTCTTAATAGTTATTCTATAACAATGTAACTATTTTAAAAGCTTCAAATGCCTCATGATCCCAAACAGCTATTTGCAAGTAAGGTCTAAAAATGGCTGACTTGTAAATACTTTGAATTTATGCATAATACTTGAAATGTATAAACCATTATCTTTTGTGTACATTTGCTGACAGAAAGAAATGTGTTTTAAAGGAAGATGCTACTGCTTCTCTAGATTCTGTACATCAAACACAATCTTCGTGCTATGGTGACTGTTCTTTAGGTATGTTTGCTGCTGATATGGAAGCATTTATACAGATTATGTGCCTGTAAAATCCAAAGAACTCTGAGTTGCCAGTAATATTTATTCAAACATGGATACAATGAACATTATAAATATGCAATTTATTTTAAGATAGCTATTTTCTGATTTCAACAATTATTCCAGCCTCGTTAACAGCATTTGGATTTCTCTTATGATTCTTTTATTCCTCAAATTTACAAGAAAAATCTCCCAAAGCTCATTACAAACTGTGATTACATCTACTTTTGAACTGGATTTCATCAAAGCTTAAAAAAATTAGATGAGAGGCTTGATTATTACAGTTTCCTTAGAAACATGGGAAACAGTAAAAACACCTTAGAATCGAAGACTTTTTGGCAAAGACTCTAACAGTCCATCTGCTGTGTTCAACTATTAAGATAATACAAACAGAACAGCTATATTTCAGATATCATTATGTATAATTAGATTTTGTTAATAAAGGGAAAGAATTTACATTGTCTTTATGATATGTAACTATACAATGAGTATATATTAGAAGACTATACAATGAATATATACTAGAAGAAAGCAAGAAAGAAGAAAGGGAGGGAGGGAGGGAGGGAGGAAGGAGAAAGGGAGAGAGCTATGAAGAAGACATAAAAGGAAATAAAAGGAAAAGGGAAGAAGAAATTAAAGCTTGAACTTCCTTCACTATCCAGTGTGGTCAACATGTATTATAATAGCCTCTGAGGGTCTCTGAGAAAATAGTTTGCTAAATTGTATTCTTTTCACCTACTGAGAGTGGACCAGTAAACTTCTAAGCTATATCACTTAAATTAAGTTAGCGACCCACTCCAGTATTCTTGCCTGGAGAATCCCCATGGACAGAGGAGCCTGGCAGGCTGGAGTCCATGGGGTCGCAAAAAGTCAGACACAGCTGAGCAACTAAGCACAGCACAGCATTCATTTGTTTGTTTAACAAACATTTACTACACAAAATCCTATGCCCCAACAACTGGTGTAGGAGCTGGGGTTTAACAGTGAAAAAGACATAATCCTTGACTTCAAGACTTGGATGTCACTGGGAAGACAGAAAAAGAACGAATTCTTTAATAAAGATCATATCCTTTCTGATAGGGACAGAATGAAAGGACAAAATAGGTGGTTAAATAGTTAATTGCACTAGGAGATTGTAAGTATAAAAACATGGGAGACTACTTTAAGTTAATGATTACTTGAGCAAGCAGGTTTGTTTAACCACAAAACCAAGCAGGCTTGCTTAGCAATAAAACCATGCAATAGAAGCACAAAATAGGCCCCCAAACAATAAAACAATGGTGGCATGAGACATATATCCTGCCCAGTGAGCTCAGTGAGTTAGTAACCCCCAAAACATGTTCTTTGGCCCCTAAGACATGTTCTTTGCACAATGCCCCCCAAACAATAAAACAACAGTAGAAAACAAGGCCTACAATCTGCCCAATGGTGTTACTAAGGGCAGATGGTTAATGACCCCCAAAACAGGCTCTGGGTATGCACGCACGCACACACACACACACACAATTATTTATGGAAAGGCGACTTTTCAGAATGGAAGATCTTCATTGTACTGAAAATATTTTTCCAACATGCTATGATAGTCCTAGCCTGACCATATAGGTGATGACAAGGAGACTTCCCTGCCCAACCTGGGGGAGGAAATGATGATGGAAATGGGACGTCTACTCAAGGAAGACAAAGAAGATCTTCTCCTCCTTCCCTCTCTTTCTCCGATTATAAAAATGTAAACTACTAAGTACTCAGGGTAGTGCAATGCTTGGCTGCTGCTTATGAACCTTACAAGTGTTCTGTTCTAATAAATCACTTCTTATCTATCACTTTGCCTCTCTGTGAATTCCTTTCTGCATTGAGACATAAAGGGCTGTGGTGTCAGAGCACTTCAGAGCCCCCAAAAAGACACCAATTGGTTTCATTTCCTTTTGGCAACTCTTAACACATCCCTGTCTCCAAATACTACTTTCAATCAATATTCTTACTAGATCTTGATTCTGGTGTGGGTGGCAGTCACAGTACCCAGGATTTCTTCACCTACCAATCTCCTTCCCACTCCCTGCATTCACAACAGAGCATTATAACTTAATTTAGGTCCATCGATTTTCTCTTGAAATTTGAATCCAAACACAGACACACAGGAACAGAAGAGTTTTGAAACTGAGGCAGAGCTGCTGCAGTTTCCACCTTTGCCCAAGGTTTGATTTCAATTCCTCATTCAATTCTGCAAACCAAAGATATCCCCCAAGAATCTCTTTTTCTTGCTTATGCTAGTCAGCTCTGTGTTGAAAACCTGGCTTATTAATGACTCTAATATATCACTGTAGAATATCAGGACAACTTACCTAATGCATTAGCTGAAAAAGACAGATGTTCTGAGTCTAATTCTTCATGGAATCCTTACTCAAGCAAAATTCCCAGATCAACATAATTATGTTTAATTTGGGACTCATAGAAACTTAAATTGAATTTTAAGTCAAAACTAAAATTAAGAACCTCAAGACAAGGTCATCTAGTCTCCCACTCACTGGTTTTGACAATCTCCATTACGTAACCATTCAGCTGCTCCTTGAATACACCCACTGATAGGGAATGCACACCACAAAAGGCAGTTAGTTTCCTTTTAGATGATTCCAGTTGTCAGAAAGGCCTGGCATTTACGCTGTCTCATAAATTTGTATCATAACTTTTCAAACATTAAATTCTTTGCCATTTCCTTAAAAAAAGCTCTTAATTTGACACTTGCACTATCAACAGACTTTCTTATACGCTCCAATACAAATTGTCAGAATAGACTCAAAATCCAATAAAATGGAGTTTAAAAAAGGGTGTACATATTCACAGACCACAATTTTGACCACAGAAAAATAGCCATGCTTGAATGAATATTAAAAGATCAGGTGAAAAAAATGCCAAGAATCTCTGACCTTTCATGACAAGCTGCCAAGAAAATAAATATTTCTTGGCAGGTAGACCAGATCCAAAGGCCAAATATCAATGGATGCACACTCATCCTCCAATCTTTAATATGACTCAATGAATCTTAGCATTGGCAGGAACTTTAAAGATCATGTAGCTAAAATTCTGTAATTTATTGCAAGGAAACTGAGGCATAGGAATTAACTACTATTTTCTAAATAAAGCTGCTGCCACTTTTTGAAATTCAAAGCTCTAAGAATTTCTTGTGTTTAAGATATGAGGAAAAACTTACAGCTAAGACATTATTATTTTTCATGCACAGACATGACTTAGGACATTGAGAATTTTTCTTTATGGGTTTCTCTGCAACTTATCCATCTAGAATGCAGAGTGTGAGACAAATCCTTACTGTATTTGGGAGATAACATTAGGGAAAAGAAGAGGATGACCACCAAAAACCTACTTAAAGAAATGGAGACTGTTTGTAACTTATTACTACCCCTCCTAATAAGCAAATGACTTTGTTGCTAAGACCCCAAAATTAAATTTAAACCCTATGGTAATTAATCTGAGATGATAAATTATAGTCATTGCAGAATTTCAATTTCCTCCTTAGTTATTTAAAAACTTTTAAATAAAAGGCTTCAAGTACTCAGATTATTTCCTTTCTTCCATTTTCATAATAGCTTTATTCATGTTCCAGAATTTGGAGTTGATTTGCAATAATTTGTATTTAATATATGTGCCTATCAGGGATGTATTTTTCTGTATAGAGCCTATTTCACCAAAGATTTATATATTTCTGTTATGTATGGTTGCTATTACAATTTAGTGTAATAAAAAAAGTAAATAAAATAAAAGGTTATATTTACTCTCTAGAACACAAGTGAATTGCCCTTCAAAAACTCTCATTTTTAATTTCAAGAGTCTCTGTTAATAATTATCTAACCATTAGTATGAAGTGACAGTTCAATCTCTGCCTCTAAGTAATGATTATTTGTTGAATGACTCAATATTATTTAATTGACTTGCTAGATGATCCCTGAAACTCTTTTTTCTACATGTCCGATTTTTCATTTGTGCAATATTGTATCTAATACCTTTCAAAACATAATAACTCTACTTATCATTAAGGTAGCCATCCAGCATTCTCAATCACATGAAATTCATCTGGAATTAGAAGTTGATAAAAGAGACCTTCGGGCACCAGAAATAAATTTTATACAACATTCGTCAAGACACCCACATTTTAATCACAGAAAAAGTCTTAGATGTTTGCTCAGAGCTTGTTTGTTCTTGTCCTGTAGACATTTCTAATATATTCAAACTGATGGGAAATACTAAGTAAATGGGAGCTCCTCTGGTGGCTCAGAAATAAAGAATCTGCCTGCAATGCAGGAAACCCAGGTTAGATCCCTGGGTCGGGAAGATCCGCCAGAAGAGGGCATGGCAACCCACTCTAGTATTCTTGCCTGGAGAATCCCACGGACAGAGGAGGCTGGCAGGCTGCAGTCCATAGGGTTGCACAGAGTCGGACACGACTGAAGTGACTAAGCAGCAGCAGCAGTAAGTAACTGAATAACATGAAGAAGGAGCACTGGCAGCAATTGTATTACCTTTGATAGGAAGGATGCACTATGGCAGTCTGGAATTATTTAGAGTAAACACGTGCATAAATGCATGCTTAGTCACATAGTCTTGTCTGACTCTTTTCGAGCCCATGGACTGTAACCTCTGTTCATGGGATTCTCCAGGCAAAAATCCTGGAGTGGGTAGCCATTTCCTTCTTCAGGGGGTCTCCCCAACCCAGGATTGAACCTGGGTCTCCTGCACTGCAGGCAGATTTTTTAACTGCTAAGCCAACAGGGAAACCCAGAGTAAACACAAGCAGGGCTAAATAAACAAAATGTACTGAGGATATCTATGGGTCACAGTAAATTACTATAATCAATAGTCTTAATTATAAGCCCAGACTGTCAAGAAAAATGTTAAGTGTGCTTAATGTATCATGTCTAAAAAGTCAAGAATATATTTGTGCCAAGTCATTTCAGTCACGTCTGACTCTTTGTGATGCTATGGACTGTGTGGCCTGCCAGGCTCCTCTGTCCATGGGATTTTCCAGGCAAAGAATACTGGAGTGGGTTGCCATGACATCCTCCAGGGGATCTCCCCAACCCAGGATTACTCATCACAAAATTTTCTATTATGACTGGTGAAAACTTTAAAATATTAAATTTTTTTTTAATTTTAATATTAAATGATTTTAATTACATGAAAAATTAAGCCAGGGAGATAGCATATCCTCTGCTGTTGTTTAGTTGCTAAGTTGTCTCTGACTCTTTTGCGATCCCATGGACTATAGCCCACCAGGCTCCTCTGTCCATGTGACTTCCCAGGCAAGAATACTGGGTTGCCATTTCTTTCTCTGGGGGAATCTTCCTGACCCAAGGTTCAAATCCCTGTCTCCTATGTTGCAGGTAGATTCTTTACCACTGAGACACCTGGTAAGCCCAGCATATTCTCTAGCATTGTCAAATAATATACAATGTCACAATAACAACACAGATCAGTGTAATTTTTACTCTATCTATTTGTACATCTGGGAGTCCAGTTCCTGTCACTAAGCTTAGATTAATCGATTCTGAATATAAAATATTTCCTGAATAATCTAGCTGAGCATCACAGCATCTTGAGAGAATCCTAGTTTTGCAAACAAAAGCCACTAGTATGTTTTTCAGTAAAAATACAAAACTGAAATTATTCTGTAAGCAAAGGATGCTAGGTTATAATGTGCTGTTATCAAGAGTCTTGTTGGTTTCAAATACTGTTGATCTTGTGCATATCTTCTTGTTTCTATGGTAATAAGTAGTTCCTTTTTTTCATTGCAGTAAGTCTAAACCCGAACATTTCACCTCTATTATATTTCAGAAAATACGAAGAAAACAATATTATGCAGATGGTTTCAGGAAAACCTTAGTGTGACAGGCATGTGCTTAAAATGACTGCTCATGGTAAGTATTCCCTCTAGCATTGCTGAAATGTTTTGTTCAATGGCAGTGGCATATGTAAAATAGTGCACTTGAAAATACGAGTCTTTAGTTCCTTCTCCAGCTGTATGACTGATGATTTGTGGAGGTCAGTCAATGACTCTAGGCATGTTTCTTCAATCAAACAGCAAACTAGAGACATAGTAAGTGTGTTTTAAAATAAGTTTATAGGACAATTTGAAATCCTCTCAAGCGATTCTACCTTGCCAAGATGATAACCCTCTCTCCAAGACACAAAGGCCCATCTGGCCACAAATTATGAAAAATAGATAAAGAAATCACTAAGAAGGCACTGCTTTCTGCCTCTGTCACTCCCTGAAATACTGTCTCCCTGATTTGCTTAAAAAACCAAACACCAAACAAAAAACACAACTACTCTTCATTTTGTGACATAAAAACAAGTCACAGAATGCCCATTAGTTTTTGTTTGCTGGTTTTTGAGGAAATAGCAATGGACTCACTCTAGCTAGAACCAATATTCATTAAGCAAAACAAAACTGTCTCTGTTGATTTGTCCCCCAAATGGAAATAAGAGATATTATAAATATCTTTTATAAATATATATATATATATATATATTATATAATATCTATTATAAATATCTTCGGAGAAGGCAATGGCACCCCACTCCAGTACTCTTGCCATGGACGGAGGAGCCTGGAGTCCATGGGGTTGCTAGGAGTCGGACATGACTGAGCGACTTCACTTTCACCTTTCACTTTCATGCATTGGAGAAGGAAATGGCGACCCACTCCAGTGTTCTTGCCTGGAGAATCCCAGGGACCAGGGAGCCTGGTGGGCTGCCGTCTATGGGGTCACACAGAGTCGGACACGACTGAAGTGACCTAGCATAGCATAGCATTATAAATATCTTATTATAAATATCTATAAAGATATTATAAATTCCTTTTTAGTTCTTACTGAAAAGAATGTTCATATTTAACCTGAATTTCTTTGTTATTGTTGAGCTGCTAAATCATGTCTGACTCTTTGCAACCCGATGGACTGCAGTCCTCCAGGCTCCTCTGTCCATGGGGTTTCCCAGGCAAGAATAGTAGAGTGGGTTGCCATTTCCTTCTCCAGGGATCTTTCCAAACCAGGGATCCAACCTGCATCTCCTGCATTAGCAGGCAGATTCTTTACCACTGAGTCACCTATAGCAATTGGTCAAATGTGGGGAGCCAAAAGTGTTTGACAGGAATAAGCACATCTGTTTCAGAAGTACTGTAACTTCTCTGGCCTACTTGGATATTGTTTCAAGTTCTATCAGAATAATATACCAAATAAAACTCCAGGAACCTAAAAGAGATACCTCCATGTATTTTGATCCACTTCTACAACAGACTAACAGCATACCACTCATTTCCAAAGCCATGCATTTAGAATTTTATCTTTTTACTCTTCATTATGAAGATAAAATTCAATAATGCTGAACTCACTTACATTGTAGTAATGTGGCATTGATTAAAACTAAAATAAATTTTTGGCTTTTTAATTAAGAATCATTACCCATTGGAAGAATCTAGATGAATGTGTATGAGTGACTTTTCATGGAAGAAAAATTTTGATATTCATAATAATAATAATCTGATTATAATCCAGAGACTGATAAATATCTATCCAAAAGCATTAAAGACAATAAACCAGAGTAAAAGCATGTTTTATCTTAAAGCAAAATATAAATCAGAATAAATCTAATAATGAAAAAGATAATTATAAACAAAGGAATTGTAATTTCTATAAAAGTCTTCTCTAAGGTTTTTTTCTTATTCATTGGTGTGTTTCTTATCCCACTCCAACTATGCTGGATTCTGTACCTAGAGAAAATTGAATGTATAGAGCTCCTTCAGATAAAACCTTACATACAGAGTGAATTAGAAGATGGGCATACTAAAATGAAAAGGAGATGTGCCTGATGTGCCTAAAATCATTCTTGAAAATTGAATGTATTTTTTTCCCTAGTATAATAGCATTTTATCTAAGGCACTGCAAAAATCAGGTCATCTTTGATGCACAACCTGAATAGAGTGTTGAAGCAATGAACATCATTCCTGAACACCTTTCAGTATCGGAAAAAAAGTAGGGGGTTTAAAAGCCAGCTCACAAAAAACAATCTCGTTTACCCTTTCAAAATGTCAAGGAAACAAATGGGAAATGGAATTAATAAGAGGTTATTAGTATAACTTATCTTAGATGACCATGTTATAGTTTGTCCCTCAAACTATAGTAGTTTGTCCCTACTTCCATGCAACTAGGGAGAAATAAATCCATGAATGTAACTGGGGGAAAAATGTATTAAAATCCAACAGACTATATACTTTATCTCTGAAGTATGGCTTACTAATTGGTTTGATGTTTTGCTTAAATACTGAAGTATGTGTGACCAAAACATTTACACAATACTTTATTTAGGTGCTTACTTTCAGTAAAAGCAGTATTTTACAGTAACGAGATAGTCCGTCTTCATAAAATATGTCAGCATTATGAAAGAAAAGGGAAAAAATCATAGCAAGTCAGCTGTCCACCATAGCTCATCCATGTCATATGCCACTATAATACTACAATTGCTTTTTACATAGATGAGAACCCAACAACAATTGTACAATGTGGCCCTATTTATTTTATATATTAGAGTTAATTCAGTGGAGGAAAGATGGGATGTGAGCAAATATACTGAAAACTGAAATAATAACATTGGCAATTATTTGATCTCGACTTTAATTAAAAAATGATCAGCACTTTGTTATTCCCTAGGTTCCCCAAACAAAGCCATCTTGCAGTACAGTTGCCTGGCCCTTAGTTTCTTTACATTAAAAACAAAAAGTTACCCAACACACACAGGAAATGAATTACGCTTTAGTTCAAAAAGTGAATTTTCATTTTCATGTGGTACAACAAGGCAGTTATATTCCTTTAGTTGACAAGTATGATATTGCTACCATACTGATGTAATCTCAGTTCAAGCCCAATATTTCATGAAAGTTTCTCATTTCTAGCCAAGATTTAGAGATATCAACAGTAAACACATCATGCTTTTATGGAGGTTTTCGTTCTCCTCTGACACACCATTTTAGTGATACATTTGTTACATTAATAGAATTCTGTTTTTTTTTTTTTCTTTTACAACACTGGAGCAATACCTAGTTATTTTCAGAGAAATCATACTTTTTTGCTACTTGTAGAAAATGTGGGGTATTAGGCTACAAAATGAAACTACTTCACTTTTAGTCATAAGCAATATGTTAATGATGTAGCTCAGAACCCAGCAAAATAATGTCAAACTAATCTGCAATCTGCCCAGAAAAAATGAAATGTCAGCCAATTCTACCAAATGGCAAATCGTTTTGCTGTTCAAGTATATGGCTTATAAATCCGCTGGTTTAGAGTAAGGGGTAAAAGGGAAAGAAAAATGAAAAGCCTTGAAAAAAAAAACAGCACTGTAATGGCAATCTTTTACTCTTCCTGATTATCTAAAATTTTGTTGGTCATGTTTTAATCGGCAAGTTTTGTTTTGTTTTCAGTGCTTTTAGAATGATTTAGTCACTCAAAGATTTAAGCTACCATTTTTCAGGGTCTGTAGAATAATATGCTTCAAAGGAATTTTTATAAACAGAGACCATCTCCCTTGAATATTATTAAGAATAGCCCTTATAAATAAAATCATTAAGTGGAATTTTGTATGTAAAGTCATCCATCTGTGTCAGTGTTCACAAGGATTTCCACAGATTGTATTGGGTGGGGATCTTTTAAAAGTAAGACCAGCATAAAATACAGATGCCTTTTACATATGGTTTAGATAATTTGAATTGACTTCACAATCACTCATCTTAGTACTGGCATGTAGAGTTAATATTTTTTGGTTAAAAAACTAAACACTGTATCTAGAAACAGCATCTTAAAAGTGATTCCTTCCTCAAACATGTGAACACTGCAAACTGCCTGAACTGAACTGTATTAAGGCATAAATTGAAAGCATTCGGTAGTGCCCTTGAATACCAGTGTCTAATCAACCAATATCAAAGAAATCTTATGTCAGTCATTAATAGCAGGAGATACAAAATTGTGAGGACATGTCTTTCAAAGCAAGTTATTTTCCTAAGACAAGAAGTACTGCTAAATAATTGTGTAAATTATATTTGAAAAAATTTAAACCTTGATTTATATCACAGCTTATGCTTCTGATTAGCTTACCACCATCAACTGTTTTTAGATAATCAGGAAAAGTGAATCTATTTGATCTGCATGCGGTCTTTTTATAAGAATTGCCTCTTGAATCTGTAAATTCTTTTCCTTAATGTCAATGAGTCAAGAAGGTATGAAAAGAAAGAGAAGCAATGATATAAGAATATAAAAAATATAAAAGCAGAACTTCTAACTAAGAAAGGACAAATGCAAAATAAACACAGAAATGCCACTGAACTATGAGAAATAAGTTCCAGTGGCAGAAACAACTTGAGAGTAACAGATTATGATTAACTGTGAGGGCAGATGTTTAATTTCCTTCATGATGGAAATAAGTGGTTCAACAGCTGTCATGTAGTAAAATCACTGAACTCTTACAGTTAGACACTCACACTCAAAACCAGAGCACAATTCACATTCTCTCTCCAGTACCGTACATGGATGCATGAATGGCCTAACAGCACTGTCGGCTGGCAAGTTGTGAGGTTTAAGATTTACTTCTTAAATCTCAGCTATTTAAGAAGCCCATATAAAGTCTTCAAACGGGTTTGCCTGTTCTCAACCATTTCGTGAACTAAAAATCCTTTCATATGCACTATGCTACCTTCCAGAGTAGAATAAAAGACATTCAAAAGGGAGGTTATAACAAGGTAAAAAAGTACCATCCTCTCCTTTTCCTAGACTTGACTGAAGCCTCCTGTCTAGACTCCAAGCTAAATAGTCTTCAATTTCTATTTCTCCTCTGATAAACTTCACATCAATGCTTCTTTTTGTTCTCACGATGAATTAGTCCCTACCCAGCAGTTTCTGCTTGGATACTTGTATTTGCTTCTTAATTGCTCTTCCTGGAGATTTTCTCACTCCCTATATCCAGGTAAACTTAATCCAACTCAGGCATCACTTGCAAGAGGACACTCAGGGAATAGGAAGTGCTCTGCCTTACAGAACAGACTAAAGCTGAAGTGCTTATCATAGCATTTAAAGCCTTTTACAATCTGACCTCAAATTAATAAATTAGTTTCCCAATGTGGTTATGGATGGTAAGTGTGCTAAATATCAAGGATGAGGAAAGATCTGTGTTGACAATTTCATGGAAAGGTTTGAGATAAGCTGGACCTAATTGTGGGAGAAGGCAATGGCACCCCACTCCAGTACTCTTGCCTGGCAAATCCCATGGACGGAGGAGCCTGGTGGGCTGCAGTCCATGGGGTCCCTAAGAGTCAGACACGACTGAGTGACTTCACTTTCACTTTCCATTTTCGTGCATTGGAGAAGGAAATGGCAACCCACTCCAGTGTTCTTGCCTGGAGAATCCCATGGATAGAGAAGCCTGGTGGGCTGCAGTCCGTGGGGTTGCACAGAGTCGGACACGACTGAAGCAACTTGGCAGCGGCGGTGGACCTAATTGTTCACTTTGTCTTAAATATTAATTTATTCAGTTTATCCACTCTTTAAAAAAAACTTTAATTTTTCTTTATACATTTATTTTCGGTGTGCTGAGTCTTCATTGCTGCATGTGGGCTTTCTCTAGTTGTGGTGAGGCGGGGACTATTCTCTAGTTGTGGGGAGCATGGACTACTCTCTAGTTGCAGGACTACTCTCTCTACTCTTCTCATTGTGGTAGGTCTTCTTGTTGTGGACCATGGGCTCTAAGGCGCATGGGCTCAGTAGTCGCAGTGCAAGGGCTTAGTTGCCCCTTGGCATGTGGAATCTTCCCCAACCAGGATCAAACCCATGTCCAGGGCATTGGCAGATGGAGTCTTAACTACTGGACCACCAGCAAAGTTCAACTTAACTCTCAAAATATCTTCTCTGTGTTTTTCCCATGCTTTCTTCCTTTCCTCATATTAACTCATTCCTCTATTACAGCTCTATGTAAATACACTGAGTAATATAATCTGAAAAACATTAAAAATACAAAGATATAAGACAAAGCCCTGGGCTTCCCTGGTGGTCCAGTGACTAAAATTCTGTGCTTTCATTGCAGGGGATGCAGGTTCCATCAAGTTGGTTGGAGAACCAAGATCCTGCACACCCTAAGCTGTGGTTAAAAAAAAAGAAAAAGAAAAAATTCTCTCCTTCTTCACCTTCATCCTTTCTTCCTCATGTATAATCATATTTCCCCTTACATAGAGCTATATTCTAAAAACTCAAATATATTTTCATATTGGTTTCTTTCCAACAGCCCATACTCTCTTTTACATTTTCCCATTCAAAATATCTTGGGACTTGGAACTCTGATACTCCTTTGAAATTCGATCCTATTCTTTTTTTAAACTACAGTTACTGACTCTGAGTCTTCTCACTCTAATTCTTTAAACTACTAAAGTCTATTACCTCCCTTTACCTATCTCCTAAAAGCATTATATTAAGGTCACAAATAAAAATTGAATTAAAAAAATAACAATAATCTCTAGTCATCAGCATACTTCTATGCAGAAACTGATAAATATTTATTGGATGTTCAATATCTGCCAGGCACTGCACCTGGTGCCTGACTAAAAAATGACTAAGATAGTCTCTACTTTCTGAAAATTCACAGTATAAACTCCTCTCTGATAGGCATGTAAATGCAATAATGTATGATAGAAAATATACACGGTATGAAGTACATTCAGGGCATAAGAGAGTGGTCAATTCTATCAGAAGAGGTCAGAGAACATTTATTCAGAAGAGATGGTAATTAAGCTTGTTTTTGAAAAAGAAATAAGAATTCTTCAGAGTAGAAGAGAGAACATTCCCAAAGAGAGAAATTAATGAGGTACAAAATTGCAGTGGAGTGTTTGAGCTGTGATTAGGTTAGTATAGTTGGAAAGGTGAGTAAAAAAAAGTAATGAAATTAGAGAGACCAAAACATAGCAGGCACCCTGCCAGAGAGGTGTGTGATTTGTCATCTGAGCAACTGAGAACCATTGCAGTATTTTTTAAGAGTTAAGTAAAATTATATTTGTGTTCTATAAAGATAATTCTGTTCTCTAATGGTGGGAATTTGAGGGCACAGGTAAAACTAGAGGCAAGGAAGACAAGTTGATGGGTTACTGCAATGTTCCAGCTGATCAGTTATGAGAACTGGAATCAATGAAAAGCAGAAGGAGAATATGAGGGCAGAGGGAGGTATACAGTTATGAGATGGTCAAGAAGTACATTTAATAGAAGAATCAGATTAATGTTTATGAGGAAATGTTGACTGCTACCTTTCTATTTCATGGTGGTGCCAAGAACCAAAACAGGACTTGGGAAGGAGAACAGACTGAACAGGGAGAGGCATGATTCATTCAGTGCTGGAATTTTTGACTTAGAGGGCTATTTAGAATGCAGTTTGGCTTATCTCTAATGCAGGAAAGAGATCAGAGCTATAAATATATATTTGGAAGTCTCCACTAAATCAGTAATATACCTCTATACTTATACACATGTGGGTGGGAGAGCTCAACCAAAGGAAGCTCTTTTATAATTATATGGTTTTACTTGAGTACTTTCACCACATAGGTTCTATTACAACTACTAGTTATTGTTCAATCTTGTCTGACTCTCTGCAACCCCATGGACTATAGCACACCAGGATTCCCTGTCATCACTGAGCTTCAGCATCAGTCCTTCCAATGAATAATCAAGGTTAATTTCCTTTAGGACTGACTGGTTTTATCTCCTCACAGTCCAAGGGACTCTCAAGAGTCTTCTCCAACACCACAGATTGAAATCATAAATACTTTGGTGCTCAGCCTTCTCTATGGTACAGGTCTCACATTCATACATGACTACTGGGAAAACCATAGCTTGACTATGCAGACCTTTGTCAGCAAAATGATGTCTATGCTGTTTAATACTCTGTCTAGTTTTGTCAAAGCCTTTCTTCCAAGGAACAAGGGTATTTTAGTTTCATGGCTGCAGTCACTATCCACAGTGATGGAAGATTCTTGAATCTATATGTTCCTTGTTTTCTTTCTTATTTATTCATCTAAACAATTCTGAGTGCCTGCAGGACTGGCAGTGGACTAAGAACTATATACATTTTCTTAAATGAATAAGGTATGGTCCCTTCCTTCCCAAGGTATACATATAAATAGAAGTCAATAATATGAATAAACAAAATACAATTTAGTAAAATGGCATACCTATGCATAATTCTATGGGACCACAGAGAGGTCATTAATTTTTACTAAAAGGAAATACTGGGCTTGACAGAGCTCTCAAACTATATTTCTAATGGGTTTATCAGATGTCCCAATTGAATTTCCTATGGTATTTCAAACTCAATGTATTTAAACTCAACATTTAACTGTGCAACTTTTGATGAGAGTCACCTAACCTCCCTTTCATTTTCCTACATGCAATTAGAGAGAAGAAATAAATGGTTACTTCCAGATGTAACACTCTAATTTCTCTGAACTTTTCTCATAAACCTGTAGCTTTTTGTACTCTTTGTTTAGGCTGACACCAACAGTCTTAGTGGCTCCTTCCTTTCCTTTGCTTTCCCGACATTGATAATGGGTCAGTTCCCTTCATCCTCTCTCCAAAAATATTATAGTATCCATATCTCTTTTGCGTCTCTACTACTACTACTACTAAGTCACTTCAGTCGTGTCTGACTCTGTGCGACCCCATAGATGGCAGCCCACCAGGCTCCCCTGTCTCTGGGATTCTCCAGGCAAGAACACTGGAGTGGGTTGCCATTTCCTTCTCCAATGCATCTTTACTATCCCTGTCAAATTCCATGCCCTTCAACCTCCCTGTAGGTTTCTGCATTAACCTCTTAACCACCCCTTTTAATTCCAGCTTTGCTCACCAAAAATCTCTTCTAAAGACTGTTTTTAGAATAACTTTTAAATGAGGAATTTTGTTCCTACATTGCAGGAAGATTCTTTACTGTTTGAACTACCAGGGAAGCCTTAGTGATCATGACTCAGCTCAAAACATCAGTTTCCCCTTTCTGCATTTGTCAGTCACATAAAGTCAAATCTGTATTTTTTTAAGGCTTTCTAGGATTTTCCAACAATTAGTTTTCCAACTTCATGTCACTTATATTTTCTTCATCATTTTTTTATACTTTTTCTGTTTTCACCAAACTGGATTTATGAATATACAAATATAGCCATAATTTCCTTGTAATTGCTGTGTTCTTCAATTATTTATCACTGATGGCTAAAACAGTGCCCATAATGACTTTTGACAAAATGACTTTTAAATTACTTGTTTTTTTTTTAAACTGATTCATACATGCATACATCCTATGTTACTTTAGTCATATCTGACTCTTTGCGACCCTAAGAACTGTAGCCTGCCAGGCTCCTCTGTCCATGGAATTCTCCAGGCAAGAATACTGGAGTGAGTTGCCATGTCCTCCTCCAAGGGATCTTCCCAACCCAGGGATCAAATTCAAGTCTCTTATGTCTCCTGTGTTGGCAGGTGAGTTCTTTGCTACTAGCACCATCTGGGAAGCCCAATAATTCAAAGAAAATAGATAAACACAAAGTGTACATAAAAATCATATGAAATAATAGTCAACTTTTGTTGAACATCTTTCAGATAATTCTCCAGTTATAAACATATGTATATAATTTTACACAGATAAATCATGCTATGTATGCTGCTGTTTGACTTGCCTTTTTTTATGCAACAACATGCTGCAGGCATCTTCCATTATTTATTTTAATTATATATTCCATTGTAGATAAGGTTCACATTCAGCCAGTGTCACACAGAGGATGGCAGCTGTCCGTTCTAAAAAGTCAGACATCTATTCTGAATTGTCAGTGTACACATTACACTGGTCATTGAATATTTTAATATCAATCTGATTATAGAAATGTATCATTATTTCTGTGGTCTTCCCTGGTGGCTCAGTGGTAAAGAATCTGCCTTCAGTGCAGGTGATGCAGATTTGATCCCTGGGTCAGGAAGAGCACCTGGAGAAGGGGATAGAAACTTACTCCAATATTGTTGCCCAGGAAATCCCATGGACAGAAGAGCCTGGTGGGCTGCAGTCCATGGGGTCACAAAGAATCGGATAGGACTTAGTGGCTAAACAACAACAACATTATTATTTCTTTGTCTTCTCTGGATAGGCAAATAAAGATAATATTTTAATTGACTTTTTAATTTAAAAAATGAGTTGCACTTATCCTTTGATATGCCACTTAATGCATTTTACTCCATTAAACCATTTTTAAAATCCCAAGCCAGAAATTATCTCCAGCCTCCTGAATTCCCATGGGACTTTGCCCAGTCCTTGTGTGTGGGGTTGCAGAGTCGGATATGACTGAAGCAACTTAGCAGCAGCAGCAGCTGCACTTATCACTTTCAACCTTGAATTCTAATTATTTTAGTCTTCTATCACTAATAGAATATAAGCTCCTTCAGGACAACAACTCTTTTAATGTATTCCACAGTACTTGGATCAATGACTTGCTCATCATAAGCATTCAAAACTTGTTGAATAAATGGTTGAAATAATTAATATCAAAAATATATCAACAAAGAACACTATATCACAAGGGCAATTCAGAATTCAGCATGTTGAAATTATTAGTGAATGCTCAAATAAATTATGTAAATTATACTAAATTATCTAGTAAGCAAATTACCAACTGTCAATGACTTTAGAAAGAAAAAGGAGAAAGTCCTATCCAACAACAATTTCTCATAAAGCAATTAAAAAAGCAATTAATGAATGGTGAGCCTTGGAGATTATAATGGAATTATTGGGTGGGAATGCCTTCGTTTAGCCATTGTTTTTCTAAACGTCAAAATTTTACAAAGTTAATTCGCTGATGGTGTTCTTCTGTAAGGAGGCTTAAAAAAAAAAAAAAAAAAACAGGAGATAAATTGAATTGTGTGAACTTTGAGTTTTGCCATCCTCAGTAAACCCTAAGAGAACTGTGAAATTTATGGAGAAACAAGGTAAATGAATAATATAAGTTCAATTTAAAAAGGCATGGGGCTCCTAGGCACTCCACTTATTGTTGATGAGAAAGAAATCTAGCTTAACATTCCATCTGTACCATTAATCAGACCAAGTGAAATGCATGAATTTTGCCCTTAAGAGAAAATGTTCAGAGACTAAGCCATAGCATCACCCAACCTCATGCTTTAGCAAACTAACTATTCCCAATGCTAGCTGAGTAGTATAGAAAGTTCTTTCCATAGCTTAAATTTCATAACCAAAAAATGCCATGAATTAGAAACATCATCATAGAGTGAATATTCAGAATAGAGGAAAGAAAATGAGTTATGGTTTCTGGACATAACAGAATTAGGTAGTTTGGCATTTTGTTATCTACTTTGACTTTGAATCAAATTTTCAAATAAACCTCAATTTCTACATAAGCATACATAGGCATTACCTTAGCCTATGGAGAGCAAGATGGGACAATGTGGGACCTGAAATGTAGGCATGGAACCTTGGGCATGGGTATCAGTAGAGCCCAGAAGCTTTCTGAAAGAAAATGGGATGACCCAAAGCAAGATGCTTCTGTGAACATGAGATCCAGCTGGAGGCAGACCTGCCTGTCTTTTATAAAGGAAAATCTCTGAAGTAGTGAAGCAAGACCAGATTGTAAGAATGTATTTCTGAAAATCCAGCAGAGAGGTTTTAGTAAAGGATATTTTCATTCCAGGTGTAAGTTTTTTTCAGTCCTGATTGAATATTAAGACCCTCATACAGGCCAGCTTTACCCTACCAAGAGGCCTGAGTCAGCAATAGTTTAAGAACCACAGAAAATGGTTCTGTCCATGTCCTTTCTAGGATGCTTGCCATACTGTTGTTGGATCTGCTTTGGCTAAGGAATATAAGAAAATACAATAGAGATCCACAATTCCTTTTTTAAAAATTGGGGTATAGTTTCTTTATAATGTTGTGTTAGTTCCTGCTATACAAACACATGAATCAGCTATATGTGCACATATACCTCCTATCTCTTGGGTCTCCCTCCCTCCCCCCATCCCACTCCTCTAGGTCATCACAGAGCACCAAGCTCCCTGTGCTCTCTATAGCTCCCTATGCTATATAGCAGCTTTCCACCAGCTGATTTACTCATGGGAGTGCACACAGGTCAATACCAATCTCCCAGTTCTCACCCCTCTCCCTCCCATGTCCACATGTGTTAGAATTCGATATTTGCTTTCCTCTGACTTACTTCACTCTTCACGCAGATATCTACATCTGTACATCTACATCTACAGTCCATCTACATCTCTACAAATGACCCAATTTAATTCCTTTTTATCACTGAGAAATATTCACCTGAAATTAAAAAATCTAAAACAATCGCTAACAAAATACTTTCTTGGTAACTTTAGTAGCAAAATGAAGCTTGAAATGACACAAGACTCTTTATAACTTTTATTCATCGCACGAAGCATGAATATTGTAGAGATTCTACAGCAGAAATATCAAAAAATGTTTAAGAACCACTGTCCCAGAACCTAAAGCAGGTATTCCATAATACAAAGTATATGTAACTTACAAAATCTAAAATATTCTAATTTCAAAATCTATAGCCCCACAGGTTTCAAATGTAATTAGGTAATAGTGTCATAGTTAACATTTACTAGGTGTGAGCTAAGTGCTTCCTATGCACTCCCATATGCATTAGCTCATCTAATCTTCATCACAAGAACTCTATGATTATTCACATTTTACAGCTGAAGAAACTGAGGTAAAGGAGGGTTCAGGAAGGTGTGCAGAATGACCCATCACACTGAGTGGTACAACTGGGACACCAAATCAGTGATCTGATACCATAGCTCACATACCTCCCAACTCCATATCACCTCTCCATGTTCTGTTGGGAGACATTATCATTAAAACTGCTCTTTGGAAGAATTAACTACTTAAAGGATTCTAATAAAGTCTTGTTCTACAGGGAAAGTTTAAGCACATAATTACCCACCAGTCTTACTTGCTAAATTTTCCTTAGAAGAGAGTGGGTGAATGAGGAAAACAGCACCTCTTTTTCTATTATTTTCTACAGAATGTTACTGGACTGTGCCTCTAAAGAATGAGAAATCCTGTCCTTAAATGAACTCTTAAGATGGTCACCACTATTGGCATTTATTCCTAATAAAATCTGAAGAACACCAGAAATACCTCTGTGCACAGCCTGACATTACCCACAAAGTGTCGGAAACAAACAAGCAAGCCTGGCCTTCATCAAAATTACAAAATCAAAGTGGTTGACATGTTCTGAGAAAACATACCTATGATAATTGAAAATTGAGTAAAAATTGACTTTTTAGTCCATTTCCATTCCAAACTGCAGTTCTAACTCTATTGTCACTGTAATAGATCTGTCTTGATAAAAGATCGCTGAGACCACCCTCTTTTGCAGAGCTTTAGTGAATTCTTAAGCAGACACCATTTTGTAAGGACACTTCCTTTCTTTTCTTGTGAAGGAGGTAAAGTCTACGGACCTCTAAGCTAAAATCAGTCTATTGAGTTTGATCATAATACAGTAGTTTTCAGTGTGTGACTGTTTTACAGTTAACTGTTCTGAGAAGCTGAGCAGATTGTTTTTGCTTCAGATTAGAGAGTGAGGGACACACTTGGGCCACTCTGCCGTCCTTGATGTGTCAGATATCTGGTGTCTTTGATCTGTCCACTTGAAAAGAGTGGAGGCCACACTTTGCTGACCCCAATAGAAAGAGAGCCGAAAGCCTTTACTCTGGGACCGCCTGAGGCAACAGGACACAGGTCAGGTCTGTAACACCAGCAGGTACCCACTGGAACGTACTAATAGAAGCTGCCTTCTCTGAACCCTAGGAAAGGACTCAGCCTTCTACAGGGCCCACAGCCTAAGGAGGGTCACTCCTCCATTTACTCCCTGTAAACCATTAACTTGTGCTAAAATCCATGTGTAGGGATGAAAAATTGCAACACTTTACCTCTCTGCTCAGTACTTATCCTGTCTGGGTGTCATGAGAAGCTACAGGGAGCATTAAACTCTGAGTCTACGTCCCCCAAATTAAGCTCACCCACTTCCAGACAGTTCCCTATTTATATTGGTTCAACTGAATGATTCTTCAACTTTACGATGGTGCCAAAGTGATTCATGATCAGAGGAAACTGTACTTAAAATTTTTAAGCCTGATCTTTCCCCAGACTAGTGACATACAGTGTGATGCTCTCGCATGATGTTAGACAGAAGCAGGGACTTGAAGCTCCTGATCAGCCATGCAATCCTGAGGATAAACAATCGCTATACTTACATCCATTCTGCCCCCACACAACCATTCTGCTTTTCACCTTCAATACAGTATTCATAAATCACATGAGAGAGCCAACACTTTATTCTAAACTGGGCTTTGTGTTAGATGACTTTGCCCAGGTGTAGGCTAATAGTGTCCTTTTAAGGTAGGTGAGGCTAAGTTATGATGTTGGGTAGGTTAGGTATATTAAATGCATTTTGACTCATATTTTAAATTTACAATGGATTTATCTGGACATCAACCCATTGTAAGCTGAGAAAGGTCTGTAGAGAAGAATGATTTTCTATAGATAAATGTGTGGAATTAGAAAATTAGTACTAATAAATATATAAGCCATTATTTATTCTGCTACATGTAAGGTGAGAGAATGTAACAGAGCATCTCCCTTCATGTTTTTGGATTGCAGGTCAAGAAGCAACAGTTAGAACTGGACATAGAACAACAGACTGGTTCCAAATAGGGAAAGGAGTACATCAAGGCTGTATATTGTCACCCTGCTTATTTAACTTATATTCAGAGTACATCATGAGAAATGCTGGATTGGATGAAGTACAAGCTGGAATCAAGACTGCCAGGAGAAATATCAATAACCTCAGATATGCAGATGACACCACACTTATGGCAGAAAGTGAAGAACTAAGAGCCTCTTGATGAAAGTGAAAGAGGAGAGTGAAAAAGTTGGCTTAAAACTCAGCATTCAGAAAACTAAGATCATGGCATCTGGTCCCATAATTTCATGGCAAATAGTTGGGGAAACAATGGAAACAATGACAGACTTTATATTTTGGGGCTCCAAAATCACTGCAGATGGTGACTACAGCCATGAAATTAAAAGACACTTCCTCCTTGGAAGAAAAGTTATGACCAACCTAGACTATTAAAAAGCAGAGACATTGCTTTACCAACACAGGTCAGTCTAGTCAAAGCTTTGGTTTTTCCAGCAGTCATGTATGGATGTGAGAGTTGGACTGTAAAGAAAGCTCAGTGCAGAAGAATTGATGCTTTTGAACTGTGGTGTTGGAGAGGACTTTTCAAAGTCCCTTGGACTGCAAGAAGATCCAACCAGTCCATCCTAAAGGAGATCAGTCCTGAATATTCATTGGAAGGACTGATCCTGAAGCTGAAACTACAATACTTTGGCCACCTGATGCAAAGAACTGATGCACTAGAAAAGATCCTGATGCTGGGAATGACTGAAAGCAGGAGGAGAAGGAGATGACAGAGGATGAGATGGTTGGATGGCATCACCGACTTGATGGACATGAGTTTGACCAAGCTCCAGGAGTTGGTTATGGACAGGGAAGCCTGGCATACTGCAGTCCACGGGGTCACAAAGAGTCGGACATGAGTGTGCAACTGAATTGAACTGAACTGAACAAGATTATCCAGCAAATGAGTTGAAACATGTTGATTTATGCATATTTTCTTTCTTGTTTAACAATAAGCAATTGTGCATAGTTTTATATATATATACCCTGATTACTAGAAATTCTAACTTAATATGACCACATAATTTGCTGTTTTTAAAAACCTGTCAATAAGTATCTGTTTGTAAAAGTATATAAATTTGTTGAACCAAAAATTAGAAGAGTGAACATTGAAGCAATCATCACCCTACTAAGAATAAAGATCAGAGTTAATAAAGCTCTCTTTTCTGAAATAAAGTCAGGGATAATGTTGGAAGGCAACAGGGACTGAGTCATATGCAGAGACTGGTCCACAAGAAGGTCTAAGAGAGGAGTCGGTCTATGCACACATCTAGGGAATCACTTCTACTCGCTGCTTTTACAGCCATCATCCCAGCTTCAACTTCTGGCTATGCACATTAACCTCCACAGTCTCAGTGCATCTTGCTGTACTTTATTTTACTCTATCACACTTTCTACTGCACTGGTGGTATTTGCTTTCCTCTCTTTTATTTATCATATTATATGGTCCTTAAATCAGTGCTGATGCTCAAGAAAAGAAAGTGGAAAACTGTATACCTGATTAATATGTGAATTTGATAGTCCTCCCAGACATAACAGAATTGGCAGCATGTAGTTACACACACTGGAGAAGGCAATGGAACCCACTCCAGTACTCTTGCCTGGAAAATCCCATGGATGGAGGAGCCTGGTAGGCTACAGTCCATGGCGTTGTGAAGAGTCAGACACGACTGAGCAACTTCACTTTTACTTTCATGCACTGGAGACGGAAATGGCAACCCACTCCAGTATTCTTGCCTGGAGAATCCCAGAGACAGAGGAGCCTGGTGGCTGCCGTCTATGGGGTCACACAGAGTAGAACACAACTGAATCAACTTAGCAGCAGCAGTTACACACACATATTATTTTCATAAAGTTGCTCACTCATGTCATATTTGAAATTCACAATACACATTTTGTATAAAGTGAGTGTAATAAAACAGGGAATCTTGACCCATCCTAAAGCATAAAGAAATCAAAACTGGAGAATGAAAGTATATGAATGATTTCAACAGCTTGCTCTTCTCTGAAATTCAGGAATTGGCACTTTAAAGGTATCAGACATTTAAAAAGCAAAAGGGTAATTATTAACTAAGCTCTCTGAATTAGCCCATGGGTCTAGCTGACACTAAAAGAGTTTTTTAAAAAACACATTATTTTCTGTTTTTACAGCAAGAAGAAAAGAACTGAGAATACTGACGGGTATTACCCATGTTTATCTCAACTACTGAATTAATGTGTTTATAAAATAGCATTCATATTTTCTCCATAGTTGGAATGGCTTTCTGTCCTGCTCAAGAATTTAAGGCTCAGATTTAATACTACTTTCTCCATAAAACCCCTCCTAATATTCTTAACTTGAAGATGTTGTTGATGGTTGAACTAAGAATCACAGTCCCAGGCCTTATCACTTATGCTATACTGCTTTTTGCAAGTTTTAATTGTATTTACATCTTAGTCCCAATCAATGGTCAGAGATCTTGCCTTATTCATCTTTGAATCCCCTTCTCTGACTTCCCTCAGCAAGTTCCTAGTATAGTTTGTATCACAGTAGATCTACAAAAAGTGCCTTGCTAATTGTGGCAAAGAAATAGGGACAACTTTTCTGGCTGCCAGACGTTAGTTTCTTTTTACTTGCACTCAAATAGAATTCTATCCTTAGATTTCTTCAAATAGTGATACAAACATAATATTTATAAAAATATTTGATTCATCCATTAAGAAAGAATTTGCCTGTTGCATACTATCAGATATGAAACCATGGGAGAGTGAAAAGAAATTAACACAGACCCAACTTAATCACTTAGCATTCTAACTGGAAGACTGCACATCATGGAAAACTGTTAGTTCATTAATTCAACAACATAGATATGCAGTTTATCATATGCCAGTTATTGTGAATAAAATTATTAGCAAAAATTGATGAAGTCTTAGAAGGTCACGGATCTTGCAGTCTAGATAGAAAAAAAACAGACAATGAAACAATTTGTTATGGTAATGGAAAAATAAAGGACAAATGTTAAGAGCTTCTGGAGAAGATCAGGGGAGAGTTCGGTGGTCAAGCAAAGATACACAGCTTTTCCGGTAAGCTGCCTGAGGTGACCCCTAAAAATGGTGCACTATTCACTTGACCCAGAAAACCCCACAAAATCATGCAAATCAAGAGGTTCAAATCTTCGTGTTCACTTTAAGAACACTCCTGAAACTGCCCAGGCCATAAAGGGTATGCATATCTGAAAAGCCACCAAGTATCTGAAGGATGTCACTTTAAAGAGGCAACGTGTGCCATTCCGTCGTTACAATGGTGGAGCTGGTAGGTGTGCACACGCCAAACAGCGGGGCTGGACGCAGGGTCGGTGGCCCAAAAAGAGTGCTGAATTTTTACTACACATGCTCAAAAATGCAGAGAGTAACGCTGAACTTAAGGGCTTAGATGTAGATTCTCTGGTCATTGAGCACATCCAAGTGAACAAAGCCCCCAAGATGCGGTGCAGGACTTACAGAGCTCACAGTCGGATCAACCCCTACATGAGCTCTCCCTGCCACACTGAGATGATCCTTACTGAAAAAGAACAGATTGTTCCTAAACCAGAAGAGGAGGTTGCACAGAAGAAAAAGATATCCCAGAAGAAACTGAAGAAACAAAAACTTATGGCCCGGGAATAAATGCCGCAAAAAATAAATGCAAATAAAAGTAAAAGTGTTGTTTGTCTTAAAAAAAAAAAGAAAAGAAAGAAAAGATACACAAATGTTTTATTTAAGCTGTGTTTGGTAGATATTACTAATGTCTACCAGCATTCTCCTTCCTGGATATGTGAACAAATTAACACATCCAGAAAGAAGTACTTAAAAGCTTTTGCCTAATTTCTTATGCATTCTTTCTTTGTAGTCCTCCTACTGCAAAATCATGTGTTTAGGTAGAAGTACTATAAGAATGCAAGCAACTAAAAGACAAAGACATCACATGAAGGACACGACAGCCCATGACAGTGACCTCTATCAACAGCAGGCTTGCATGACTCAGAAATAAAGACTTGTTATGCTAAGCCGCTTAGATTTGGTCTTTCCTTTTTTTAATGAATCATAATCTAGCTGATCCAGACTAATACAAAGCTATCTAAGATGAACAGTGATTAGGTAAATGAAAGTGGTGGGAAAGGGGAGAGAACCTGGTGCTCCAAGCGGGAAAATCAACTGGGACAAAGCCCTGACATTAGAGATGACAGGTGCTTTTAAGAAAGTGAGCAAAATTAACTTTATGGTTTAAATTGCTGCAAAAGATCCTAAGTAATTAGTTTTTAGGGAGTTTTTTTTCAAACTGGTCTTTTAGTCCTAAAATTCTGATAGCTCCTAAGGACATATGAGGTACATATCTAATCAACAGTGATACAACCAAGGGGAGACTTTCTCCATAATACCTTCAGAGTATTCATTAAAAAAAATGCCCAACACAATCACTAAAATCTCATTAAATATAAAATATACTGTCTTACTTTAAATGTCTTACTTTACCTTTGATTTAAATAAACCAAAATTAAATAATGCATCTTTCAAAAAATTTTTGTTTCTTTTTTTATATGTAGATTAAAACAAAGCTGAGCTCTTTTTATGTGGTTATTTCCTATCATCTCCCTGAAATGCATAATCCAGAAAAAAAGAAAGGGAAGTAGTAGTTATTTTACCTCACATGACAGCTTATTTCAGGAGAACTCTAATGTACTATTAGGAAAGCTAGAGAATTCCCTGGTGGTCCAGTGGTTGGGCCTCCATGCTTTCACTGCCAAGGGCCTGGGTATCCCAGCACAGTCAAAAACAAACAAACAAAAAGAAAAAGAAAACTAAACAACATTTATCCTCTGTATAATAACTGCTTTAAATTAAAAGTACCTTAGTTACTTTATTTCACTTAATCTTATCTTAAAACAATTCTACTCTACTCAATTTCTGATCAATATATTATTCATTTTTTTACCAAATTTTTAACTTGGTTACACTTCAATTTGAGCAATTGAGAATTAAAACTTCACTCATGGAAAACAATTTTGTGCCGCCAATTAATGTAGTAAAAGATTTGGGAACAGAAATACAGTAAGTAATCAAAAAAACCCACAAAGGTTTACATGAAGACACTTGTAATGGTTCTATAAAATAATACTTCTGGAAACGCACAGGAAAAAAAATCTCATAATTGTTGATTGGCTAATAAAATTAATGATTTGTCTAGATAATTTTATTTTTAATAAATCCCAGTAAACTAGTTTGAAATTAAAACACAAAGCTTATTATAGTAAAACTGGATGATGTTTTGTCTATACAAGTTTCCTTTTCTCATCCAGAATAGATGTGGCAACTCTATCTACTAGAAATTGAACTTTTATCTTTGAAATGTAATTTTATGCTTTCATTTCTTTAGAGAAACTACAGAAATTGGGTATATATCTTTTAATCTAGAAGTTTTATTTTTCTGAAAAACCATATGAATTATGTGAAAAATGAAAAACTAGCATATCAAATATTACAGTTTTGCTGCTTTTATTTAAGCTTTCTTTCAAAATTTGAAATTTTTTTTGCTAGAAACTAAATTTCTTTGATGTAAAATATGGTATAGCAATGCATGGCACATCATACATACATTAATTAGTAATTATGAAAACTTTGACCATAACAACATATTTCCCATGAAAACAATCATAAAACAGCTTTGTATAAGATTTCAAGACATTGCTCTGCAGTGGTACTGTCATAATGTCATTTCTCATTGCACAGTATGTACACTGAGAATATCTGGGAGGTTGTGTTTTACCCTTAGTCTATATAATCACTTGGTTGTTTGCATTTTTTAATTCTTATTTCGACTGTTCACTAGCAGATATACTTTCTCTCAAAGGAGTTGTAAACAAAATGCCAAATGAATCTGGATACCAGATAAATAAGATGCCTCTGATCTTTTTAGTACATCCAGTGAGATTTGAGAATTGAAGAAACATAACCAGTATTTCAATTGTACTGTCTTCCCTGAGTTCCTTTTCCTTCCTGTTCTTTTTTAAAATTTTGTATTTATTTACTTAGGGCTGTTCAGGGTCTTCTTTGTTGCATGGACTTCTCTCTCGTTGCTGCAAGAAGGAGCTGCTGCTGCTGCTGCTAAGTCGCTTCAGTCGTGTCCAACTCTGTGAGACCCCATAGACGGCAGCCCACCAGGCTCCCCCGTCCATGGGATTTTCCAAGCAAGCGTACTGGAGTGGGATGCCATTGCCTTCTCCAGCAAGAAGGAGCTACTCTCTATTAATAGCAGTAGTATGAGGGCTTCTCATTGTGGTAACATCTCTTATTGTGGAGCACAGACTCTCAGGCATGTGGACTTCAGAAGTTGTGGCACCTGGGCTCAGTAGTTGTGGCTCCCAGGCTCTAGAATATAGGCTCAGCAGCTGTAGCACACGAGCTTTGTAGCCCTGTAGCATGTGGGATCTTCTGGACAAGTGATCAAACCCATGTCGCCTACACTGGCAGGTGCGTTTTTTACTACTGAGCCTACTACTACTACTAAAGCATTTTTTACTATTGAGCCTACTACTTTACTACTAAAGAAGTCCCCCTCTTATTCTTATTTGGTTATATAACACCTATAACATTAAACATACATGTACTAGCAGTTTATTAATTGCTACTCCATCCTTTGTACATATTATTTCTGGTGCTTATGAGCTCATGTATTAATTTTGTGTATGAAACAATATAGAAACATTAAAAAATGCTTAATGTTAGAGAAAAAATTCTTTGCAAAACAGCAGTTATCCAATTAACTCTGAAAATTCAGAAAAAGTGTGAAAAATATTGATACCTATTTAGAATTTGGTAGGATGAAAAAAATCTTTCTTCCATTTATAATAATATATTATAGAAAATAGTAACTTCAAAAATTCTCATTATTTTAGTATTCTAAACATGGTACTCATCATTAATAGTTTATTAATAACGTTGGACTTAAAAGACAGAATAACTTTGGAATCCTCATAGGCTCCTTGACTTTTGAGGCAATTTATGTCTTTCAGTCATTGTTTTCAGATAGATATCTGCCGGGAGCCGGTGAGGCATTCTGCTCGTGACAAAGGTCATGAGGAAGGAGGCTCGGCATACGCAAAGGCGGGATCGAGCCTCAGGAGTCCGCCCGGATATTCTCGAGCATTTTCCCCCCAAAAAACCAGAGTCTGCCTACTTTATTGCTTTGTGCTCTCACCTCTGACTTTACTGGGGGCTGTCCCCTACCACCATCTCGCTCTCTCTGTCAAAGAGTTAACTTACAGCTCCAATTAATAAAGTTCCTGGGCAATTAGGAGTGTTTAAATCCAAACCCCTCAGATGGCTCTCTAACTCGCCTGACAAGTTTACCCGGACTCCTACAGCTATGCATACAATTGTTTACAGTCTCCCAGTCTCAAGAGGCATGGGAAGCTTAAGATATTCAAATAGCTTAGAGCCTCTCAGAGAGTTAGAAACTGTCAGAATAAACTAGTAAAGGATTTCATTGATGAGCCAATGCTTGTTGCCAAGTTTTCACATCCCCTGAATTGTATCCTTGAATGTGTATTAATTTAGTTGGTATGTAGAAAAAATAAGTAGTGGCCTTGGTGTTAGTAACTTTAGACCCTTAAGGTAATAAATTCTTTCCTTTGTTGTAAACCCATTACACATCCGCCCTATAGGAATGCAATTTTATCTTCGGAAGATGGCGCCAAACCTTAAAATAATTACTCGTAGAGAAAATAAGTCTTTGTTGATAAGTCCTTGTCAAGAGTCATAAAATATTAGTAGGCCTTCTGGCCAGAAGATGATGTAAATCACCTAAACCATTTGTATACGATAAATTTGCAGGAAAGAAACCCTGGTTTTTGATAAGAATCAAAGACTGCTGACTGTGCATCCCCTATTATCCTCTATGTGTAACTTAGGGTATAAAAGCCCCTGTTAAAAATAAAGCTACGGGCCTTGCTCACCAATGCTTGGTCTCCCCATGTCATTCTTTCCTTTAACTTCCGGCTGAAGTCTCCATCTGGAGCGTGGATATCCTCTGCGACCACTTATTTGCCTGGGCTTCTAAGACCCACTCGAGAAGGTATCTAAGGTGGGGCACCTTCCGCTATTCGAGAGGGCGCCTGTGGCCTCCATGGTCAGAGCTAACCTGGTGTCACGGGTTATATTGATTTTCCGCGTAAACCAAGCTACTCAGCCTCTTTTCTCCACTGAATTTTCCTACTGAGCTATCCTCATTCTATTACTCTTTATATCTCTAATTACCATTTGAATAGGTCGCCGACGCCGTCTCCCCTTCGAATACCCTGGATCAGCCGGGGCTGGTCCTCGGCAGATATCCTTCTCATATATTCTGCTGTAGAGAATACAGAGCTTATCTTGTATCACAAACCAAAATTCAATATCAATTCTAGCTGATTGCACTAAAAGAAAAACATAGGCAAGTCATCAAAACTGTTCCAGATGCACCTTACAGAAATAGGAATTTCTAAAATTCCTTAAGAGAAAGTCAAATACAAAGGTTCAGATAAGCATTATGATTGGTTCCATTGTGAATCAAAAGAAGTTCAAAATTATACAAATATTTTGATAATTTTTACTCATATCTACTATTGCAACTCAAGTCACAGGGGTGGTTCATAATTTTTATATGATTTTATATCCTATCAATAACTCAATCAAAGAATGTGGGTTGCAGAAAAGAAATCATACTTTCCCTCAAGAATGAGACAGAGAAAGTATTTTGTATTCTGGAGCTTAATTAGATGAAGTTTCTTTACCAATACAACAAAATGACTAAAATGCGGTCTGAGATGGCATTTTGTTTCTGTTCTGGAGAGGGGCATACTTTTTATTTTTCATAATTTTATTTCTTTATTGGAGCATAATTGCTTAACAATATTATGTTAGTTTCTGCTATACAATTAAGTGAATCAGCTGTATGTATACATATATCCGCTCCCTCATGAACCTCCCTCCCTCTCCCCCCTATCCTACCTGTCCAGGTCAAGAGATGGAGTTTTGAATCTCCAACATACGTTAGCAGTGTAACCCAAGGAAGATTATATGAAATCTCAGTCTTCCTATATACATTTAAAAAGGAAATAGTAACATTCATAGCATGCAATGATTTTGTGGAATAAGTTGTAATAAAATTCTTAGAATGCTTCATATTAGCACCATTAGCCAAAAAAAAAAAAAAAAACTTTCATTAACTTCACAATGTGCCAACTGCTCATTTTGGACTTGGAGTTTAGAGTATCAACTGTAGAATGATATCTCTTCTATCAAAATATTGCCCATCCACTGAGGCTGATTTAAGTCCCACCTGCTCCATGAATCTTTTTCCAACCTTTCCAGTCTCCATAAATCTGTCTCTACTTTTCATCTCAGCAGCACATCTCGTGTATGCTGTTATATCTCAAGGTGCACTGGGAAATGTTGTGGAGGATACTGAATGGCATGCTGATGAGATTATCCTTAGTTCAGAGGCAAGGCTTAGCCAATTAAAAACTCTCAAACACGGGTAAATGTCTAGAAATACATTTCCAAAGGGCATTAATAGTTTATATTTTAGCATGTTTTGCCAAATTTCCCTCCCAAAAAGTTGTAACAATTTCTACTGCCCTCAATAATGCAGTTTTTAATATGACTGTTTTTAAATCTTTCATTATAGAAAATAAGCTTTCCCATCCTGCAAGGGGATGCTCTGTTGGATTAATTAGATTCTAAATCAAAGAGTATTTTCTAAAGTGGGTTCCTATAGGAGATACTCAGGACATGCTCAAAATAAGCTTGGAAAATTGCTTGTCCAAATACTTTTTACTGGCTCCTTTATTGCAGGGCTTCTCTATTGCACGGCTTCTCAAACTCTTTAATATGCTGAAGTATATACTGTAAATCTCTAAAAGAGATATATATGGGGCCACATTTCCCAAACACATTTGGACATAGAATATTTTCCTCATAGCATTTCAAGGAAATAACATTTCATAGAATACTTTGGGAAATGCTGTTCATTACTTACTCATATATCAGCCAATATTGCTATCTGTTCTTTGCAGAGAATTTATTGCCTTTCCAATGTGATGGGAAGCTACTTATTTTGCCTTACAATCTTTGTGCTCTGCATAACTACCGTAACATATACTGCAAAAAGAGTGTGAAATATATCTTTGCTGATTAGCTGACAATATATTTAACAACAAAAAGATTATATACACTAAAAGTTCAAACAGAGTACATGGGAAAGTAATGCTCCTAAATAGTAAGTAGGACTCAAAGCCATTTCCATCTTTTTAACTAATCAAGATACTTTAGGCTTTCATCACACTCAAAAGTATCATTAAATGCTGGAGTACATAACAGTAACTATTTTCTCTAACAACAATTAAACAGTTGCTATAGTACTTTTTAAAAACTTTATTGCCAACATATTTATCTTAACAAGATGACACACTCCAATAAAAACTTTACCTTGCAATCTTAGTAACTCAAAACACTTGTTGTCTAAAAAACACACATAATGGCTCTTTTTAAGATATTTAAAATTTATCTTTTTATGTGTAAAGAAGATTAGCTTTAGGTTGAAAAGGTTACAATTTAAAATAATCACATAATTATATAGAAGATAACAGACACCAGGAGTCAATTCCTAACTGTGAGAGTCTTACATGTACTATGACTATTGGAATCAATATTCGGAAGCATCACTATGAACAAAGTTAGTGGAGATGATGGAATTTCAGTTGAGCTATTTCAAATCCTAAAAGATGATGATGTTAAAGTGCTGTACTCAATATGCCAGCAAATTTGGAAAACTCAGTAATGGCCACAGTACTAGAAAAGGTCAGTTTTCATTCCAATCCCAAAGAAAGGCAATGCCAAAGAATGTTCAAACTACTGCATAATTCCACACATCTCACATGCTATCAAAATAATGCTCAAAACTCTTCAACAGTACTTGAACCAAGAATGTTCAGATGTTCAAGCTGGATTTAGAAAAGGCAGAGGAACCAGAGATCAAATTGCTAACATCCATTGGATCATCGAAAAAGCAAGAGAGTTCCGGAAAAACATCTATCTCTGCTTTATGGACTATGCCAAAGCCTTTGACTGTGTGGATCACAACAAACTATGGAAAGTTCCTAGAGATGGGAATACCAGACCACCTTACCTGTCTCCTGAGAAATCTGTATACAGATCAAGAAGCAACAGTTAGAACCAGACATGGAACAATGGACTGGTTCCAAATTGGGAAAGGAGTATGTCAAAGTTGTATATTGTCACCCTACTTATTTAACATATGCAGTGTAAACCATGTGAAATGCTGGGCTAGATGAAGCACAAGCTGGAATCAAGACTTCCAGGAGAACTATCAGTAACCTCAGATATGCAGATGATACCACCTTATGGCAGAAAGCAAAGAAGAACAGCCTCTTGATGAAAGTGAAAGTGGAGAGTGAAAAAGTTGGCTTAAAACTCAACATTCAAAAAACTAAGATCATGGCATCTGGTCCCATCACTTCATGGCAAACAGTTGGGAAAACAATGGAAACAGTGACAGACTTTCATTTTGGGGGCTCCAAAATCACTCCAGATGGTGACTGTTCAGTTCAGTTCAGTCGCTCAGTTGTGTCTAACTCTTTGCAACCCCATGAACTGCAGCACACCAGGCCTCCCTGTCTATCACCAACTCCTGGAGTTCACCCAAGCTCATCTCCATCGAGTCAGTGATGCCATCCAGCCATCTCATCCTCTGTCATCCCCTTTTCCTCCTGCCCACAATCCCTCCCAGCATCAGAGTCTTTTCCAATGAGTCAACTCTTCACATGAGGTGGCCAAGGTACTGGAGTTTCAGCTTTAGCATCATTCCTTCCAAAGAACACCCAAGACTGATCTCCTTTAGAATGGACTGGTTGGATCTCCTTGCAGTCCAAGGGACTCTCAAGAGTCTTCTCCAACACCAAGGTTCAAAAGTAGCCATGAAATTAAAAGACGCTTGCTCCTTGGAAGAAAAGTTATGACCAACCTATAAAGCATATTAAAAAGCAGAGATATTACTTTGCCAATAAAGGTCTGTCTAGTCAAAGCTCTGGTTTTCCCAATAGTCATGTATGGGTGTGAGAGTTGGACTATAAAGAAAGCTGAGAACCAAAGAATTGATGCTTTTGAACTGTGGTGTTGGAGAAGACTTTTGAGAGTCCCTTGGACTGCAAGGAGATCCAACCAGTCCATCCTAAAGGAAATCAGTCCTGGGAATATTCATCGGAAGGACTGATGCTGAAGCTGAAACTCCAATTCGGCCACGTGATGCGAAGAATTGACTCCTTGGAAAAGACCCTGATGCTGGGAAAGATTGAAGGTAGGAAGAAAAGGGGACAACAGAGGATGAGACGGTTGGATGGCATCACCAACTTGATGGACATGAGTTTGAGCAAGCTCCAGGAGTTGGTGATGGACAGAGAAGCCTGGCATGCTGCAGTCCAAGGGTTTGTAAAGAGCCAGACATGACTGAGCAACTGAACTGAACACATATCTTTTGGCTTCCCAGGTGGCTCAGTGGGTAAAGATTCCACCTGCCAATGCAGGAGACATAAAGGATGCCAGTTTGATTCCTGTGTCTGGAAGACCATCTGAAGTAGGAAATGGTAACCCACTCCAGCATTCTTGCCTGGAAAATTCCATGGACAGAGAAGTCTTGTAGCCTACAATCCATGAGGTTGCAAAGAGTCAGACATGACTGAGCACATCGTCATTTTTAAGGTATCTTTAGCCTGTTAATAAGATTCTTCATTAAGTAGCCAAATATTGCTTGAGGAACAGAAAGGCACTGGGTAAAATCACAACCAGTAACATGCGATACTTCAGAGGAAGCTAGTAAGTATGACCTGATATCTGCTAGAAGGCAACACATTCTCAGTAATTAAAGTGGAGACTTAAAAGTCAAAATTGTATTTGCCCACTTGACTGTTTCTTGACTAAAATTCATCATGCTGCCCATTTTAAAGTACAATATATTGACAACTGGAAACCTTTTTTAGAATGCTTGGATTTAAAGATGAAGATAAATACCATATTTAATATTTCAATAAATATTAAAAAAGGTTAAAATTTTCTTTGAATTTATAACAGAGTTTATAACAGTAAGATACATAATTTTTAGACTATCTCCTATGAAGATCCCTTTTCATATACTGTAAGTAGTTCCTTTAACATTTAATCTCACTTCTCAGATGTGCAAACTGAGACTTACTCAAGGTAAGCAACTTTCTTAAAGTTTCACAGGTACCAAGTGATAAGTTCAGGTTTCAACTTTCAGTCTATCTCATTTTAAACCTGTTCTCTTTCCCCTGCAGCAGGCTGGCTCTTCATCGTATCTTCATATACTCCAACAAAATCTCCCATATAGTATTATAACATATCCTATAATAGATGCAGATTTGTTAAATAAAAAGCAAAAAATGATAAAAGTAGGTGCCTCATATATTTTCAGTAAGAAAGGACAGGGGATAAAATACATATTCCAGGAAAAAGCAATTGGCCTTTGCTTACATAGTGAGTTAAGAATCTGTCCAATTTGTTCCATAAAAAAGGTTAGCTTGGAACACAAGACTACATAAAATAATTATCAGAGTCAAAACATATCTTGTTCTTCTGCATGTGAATTTATCAAATATAGTAAAAAGATGTTATCACTGAAATATATACATATATATTTTAAGGGTTGAGAAGGCCAACTTGCTTAACATATGAGGAAATTCAGTTTTATATACTTGCCTTTTGCTGGGAAGGCAGCCAAATTTCTAACTGAATCTAAAAAAGTCTATATTTTATTATAGCTATATCCATATAAATGAACAGCATATAAAATATAGACAGCGTCCTTTCAGGTTATTTAAACTATAAGGGATCAGTGTACCATTAAGAAAACATTCCCTGTTTCATCTTTTTCAGGAACTAAAGATTTCAAGATGTCTTCAAAAAATATGTCATTTCAGAATTTCAATGTTTCTATGAATCTACCCAGAAAAGCTGAAAAACAAAACACTGAAAAAGCTATGTGACCACTGTCTTATGTGATTCTATACTGTGTATCCTTGTTAGAGACACAATTTATCATCATGATCTTGTTCCCCTGAAAAAGACCTATATTCTGTCACCACTTTCATTCTTTTTTAAGTGGTAGGATTGCTACTACAGCTGACTCAAACATAACTCTAATATGTCTCAGATTGGGATGTTACACTATTTCAATAAAATACAGCATGTTCTAATTTCAAGTATTAACCATTAAGAGAAAATTGCATTAGAGAATTTATAACCTTAACATTAAATGAGTTCCTTAAAAAAATAATACTCTATGTAAAGACTATATAACAAATGAAGGTATGTTAAGTCTGAATAGAATATAAAACAAAACTAGAATTAGCAAAGCAAGACACATAAAGTCATTGTTTACATTAATCACAGTCAAAATATTATGACAAAGAATTTGAAGCCAGAAGTTTTCCAAGTGTGACAGAATGTTGTCAAAACAAATAATTATTTGAAAACAAGGCTTTTAAAACATAGTGAATATTTATAGTATTTAGTTTTGAGGGGCATGATCACAAATACCACCTGTGTCTCACAAAGGTTTGCTGATTATGGCAAAATGAAAAAAATGGTGGTTTATTGAAAACAGTTATTACTGTGAAGAGAATGTAGTAAAACTGGATGTTTCGAAATATTTTCATTGTGTGAAATGTTTCACAGGATTCTGAACCAGTTAGTTAAGAATATGTAAATCTAAACACAGCTGTTCATTAGAAACATATCTGGAGCATTAGAGAAACAAAGCAATACCCGAGCATTTGTATTTTTAAAAAATTCCAAGATAATTCTGATATGAATCAGAAAAAACAACTGGACTCTACGATGAGCATTTCCTTTTATCTAGTTTGTTTCTGTTTAATATTCAGTGCTCCAATTTCATTTAGTTTATGTTTTCCAATTTCTCCATCAGTTTTAAAAATTCTTTTCAAGACTTTATTAAGTGCAGTAGAAAAGCTTTTATATCAGTTCAGTTCAGTCGCTCAGTCGTGACCTACTCTTCGCGACCCCATGAATCGCAGCACGCCAGGCCTCCCTGTCCATCACCAACTCCTGAAGTTCACTCAGACTCACGTCCATCGAGTCAATGATGCCATCCAGCCATCTCATCCTCTGTCGTCCCCTCCTCCTCCTGCCCTCAATCCCTCCCATCATCAGAGTCTTTTCCAATGAGTCAAGTCTTTGCATGAGGTGACCAAAGTACTGGAGTTTCAGCTTTAGCATCATTCCTTCCAAAGAAATCCCAGGGCTGATCTCCTTCAGAATGGACTGGTTGGATCTCCTTGCAGTCCAAGGGACTCTCAAGAGTCTTCTCCAACACTACAGTTCAAAAGCATCAATTCTTCAGCGCTCAGCCTTCTTCACAGTCCAACTCTCACATCCATACATGAACACAGGAAAAACCATAGCCTTGACTAGACGGACCTTTGTTGGCAAAGTAATGTCTCTGCTTTTGAATATGCTATCTAGGTTGGTCATAACTTTCCTTCCAAGGAGTAAGCGTCTTTTAATTTCATGGCTGCAGTCACCATCTGCAGTGATACATATGTATAAATAGTATATATACACATATATGTATATATATAAATGGCATCACCAACTCAATGGACATGAGTTTAAGCAAGTTCCAGGAGTCGGTGATGGACAAGGAAGCCCGGCATGCTGCAGTCCATGGGGTCACAAAGAGTCAGATATGACTGAGCGATTGAACTGAACTGATATAAATAGTATGTATGATATATATATTTTAGAAATCTTATGAGTTTTTGCCTAAAAATTTTATGACATTTTGATTTCACTTGTTTGACTTTGTATGAATAGAATGCTAGATTTCTAATTTTAAAAGTAGATATTTTTAGAATTAGGTTTACTATAATTAAGGTTTACCGTATAGCACAGGAACTATAGTCAATATCTTGTAATAAACCATAATGGAAATAACTTCAAAAATAATATATGTATACTGTATTATATATATATTATATATATGAATCATATATGCATGTATTGTTTTTGCAAGATCAAACCAGTCATTCCTAAAGGAAATCAACTCTGAATATTCACTGGAAGGACTGATGCTGAAGCTGAAGCTCCAACACTTTGGCCACCCATTGTGAAGAACCAGCTCACTGGAAAAGACCCTGATGCTGGGAAACATTGAAGGCAGGAGGAGAAGGGGACAACAGAGGATGAGATGGCTGGATGGCATCATCAATTCAACAGATATGAGTTTCAGCAAACTCTGGGAGATGGTGGAGGACAGGGAAGCCTGGCATGCTGCAGTCCGTGGCGTCACAAAGAGTCAGACACGACTTAGCAACTGAACAAAATAACCGTAACTGAATCACCTTGCTGTGCACCTGAAATACTGCAGGTCAACTATACTTCAGTAAAATATATATATTAAGAAAAAAAGAATATGTAAATCTAATACTATGTGATTAGTTTACAAGCATAGTTGATTAACTTCAACTGAGATAGAAATTCATCAACTGGATTTCAATAAAAGCCTTGGTAAATTTTTGGCCAACAAATTTCTTTCTTCATTTGGATCTATATATCGTTGTGAGGAATCATTTTTCAGTTTTGAATTAGCCATTAAAACAAATACACTTTAGAACTAGACTTTCAATTTCTGTATTTCAAAGTATTAATTTTCTAAAAAGTAATGATTCATCTTCTAATGCATTATTTCACAAAAATGTTAGAATTCTTTCATTTCTATATTTTAGTCATAACAAAAAAAAGCTTATATCATGAATGAGAGTACTCTTTTTAAAAAATATGTTTTTTCACCATTATCTTTTCTTTTATATTTCTACCTTGCAAATTTTATACCATACACAATGTAAGACAAGCATATATTACTCATAAATAAATGTAATTATACCCTTAAAGATATTTTATGTATGCCATGTGTTATATATGCAGTTTTTACAAATAGACATATTCAACAAAAATAATTTTAGGAACCACAGCTTTAGCAAATGACCCTTTTATTTTGTTTAAGTGTATTCATTATTTAGTTATTTATTTGGCTGCACCAGGTCATAGCTGCGGCATGTTAGATCTTTAATCTTCCTGGCAGCACATGGGATCTTTAGCTGCAGCATGTGGAATCTAGTTCCCTGACCAGGGATGGAATCTGGGCCTCCTGCCTTGGGAGCATAGAGCCTTAGCCACTGGACCACCAGGGAAACCCCACAAATGACTCTTTAAAGGCCCAACTTTTTATAGACTCCTTTTCTTGGGCCGTTACCCAGTTCCATTTTACTATTTAACCAATAGTGTTTACACCTCTCTGTTATATGTGTCCAAAATGTCAGGAATTATGATACTAATCCAATCATTGATCAGAGGTGGTTTCATTAAGAATTCACTACATTTTTCAATGAAACATTTTAAACGAATCTATAAGCTAATCATGAGTAAGATTACTTTAAAATATCTCAAGGTCATTTCACCGTATAACTATTCAGAAATAATAAGAAATGAGCACTGCCATTTTCTATTCCATTTTGCTAATTTCAAAGCAGAGAAATCTTGAGACAATAATTTGTTTTTTTATTTGTGTCTTTCTAACCATAAATTTAAATTATTAGAATGTATATATATTTTGTAAACTTCTTGGAAATCAAAAATGCTTATTAATAATACATTGAGATATGCCACACATATACATTTTAAATAAACATTAAATAATGATTACATTAATATTTCTCTATATAAAGGGAATTTTACTGTACTTAATATTAACTTCACAAGTGCCGCTTGAACCAATTTGATCATAAGGTTTTACAGAATTGGAAAAGATCTTAAAGATCTTCCCCCAGAGCTTCCTTTAAACGACAGCAGAAACCAAATAACTCGATAGTTAAAGGTCAAGGAACCAGGTCATGTAAATCTTTATCCAGTACATCCCCCATTAAACTACATAAATGTACGCATGAGACTTACTGTGAATTAAATTGTAATGATATCTTACTTGAATAAATAATTTCTGATTATATGTAAACCATTGTTGCAAGGTAATTATAATCAGTATTCTTAGCCCCATAAGGTATTTACCCAGAGCCAGAGCAACTTTTCAAAGGCCAAGTAACTGGATGTTTATAAAAGTCCTGCATATTTCCAATAATGTTTCCACTTAGTACATAAGCTGCTTTGAGAAGATCATGACATCGTTTGCATTACTGTTGTTGTTGTTTAGTAGCTAAGTCGTGTTCCACTCTTTGCAATCCCATGGACGGTAGCCCACCAGGCTTCTCTGTCCATGGGATTTTCCAGGCAGGAATACTGGAGCGGGTTGTCATTTCCTTCTCCAGATCTTCCTGACCCAGGGATTGGACCTGTGAACCCACGTCTCCTGCACTGGCATGCAGATGCTTTTACCACTGAGCCACCAGGCAAGCAGAATATTGCATTTTTTAGTCAATTATTTTATTTTATTTTATTTTTATGAATCCTACTCTACTGGGTAGTTTATGTTCATTGCCTGCCTGGAATTCACTATATTTTTTGTTAACACCAGCCCTATTTTATTGCTGTGGTTTAAAGATCTACTCTTCCCCATTTCTCAGATTATAACCTTACCTAACCAAACAAAAAGACTGTGAGCCAATAGGATACAAGGGCACTTATGCTGGGGAACAAAGAAGCTGGAGAAGACCTTCAGAGGATGATGAAATTGGAACTGCTGCAAACTATATTCCCACCCCCTGAATCCTGAGAATATTACAATCACACCCACTCAGGTGCAGTCTTTCAGGATAAACCTCCTTTTTTCCTTCCAGGCCAGAATCCTTTCTTTTTGGGGGTCGGGGGAGGGGGGTGGGCCATGAGGCGTGTAAGATCTTAGTTCCCTAATTGGGACTCAAACTCAAGTCTCCTGTATTATACTAGACCACCAAGGAAGTCCCAGGGCAGAATCCTTGACTGCACTCTTTGTTAAACCTGAGAAAAAACTCGGTCATGCCAGGGGTTGCATATAGCACAATAAGACTAACATGTCATGACTGTTAGCCTTGTTCACCTTTTTCTTTATATGCACAACTCTGCTAGTTCCATATACAGCTAACCCATTATTCTCATTTCCTTAATGATATTATCATCATAGATGAAATGAGACATAATTTCAATTGTTACGGCAATATTCCATTTCCTTTCACATTACTTCATCAATAGATTAAATACAGTTTTACCTGTCAATTTTAGCTAAAATATTCCCTTGTGGCTCAACTGGTAAAGAATCAGCCTGCAATGCAGGAGACTTAGGTTCAGTCCCTGGATTGGGAAGATCCTTTTGGAGAAGAGAAAGGCTACCCACTCCAGTATTCTGGCCTGGAGAATTCCATGGACAGTATAGTCCATGGGGTCACAAACAGTTGGACACAACTGTGACTTTCACTTTCAGTTCAGTTCAGTTCAGTCACTCAGTCGTGTCCGACTCTTTGCAACCCCATGAATCGCAGCATGCCAGGCCTCCCTGTCCATCACCAACTCCCGGAGTTCACTCAAACTCACATCCATTGAGTTGGTGATGCCATCCAGCCATCTCATCCTCTGTCGTCCCCTTCTCCTCCTGCCCACAATCCCTCCCAGCATCAGAGTCTTTTCCAATGAATCAACTCTTTGCATGAGGTGGCCAAAGTATTGGAGTTTCAGCTTTAGCATCATTCCTTCCAAAGAACACCCAGGGCTGATCTCCTGTAGAATGGACTGGTTGGATCTCCTTGCAGTCCAAGGGACTCTCAAGAGTCTTCTCCAATACCAGAGTTCAAAAGCACCCATTCTTCAGTGCTCAGCTTTCTTCACAGTCCATCTCTCGCATCCATACATGACTGCTGGAAAAACCATAGCCTTGACTAGAGTTGGCAAAGTACTGTCTCTGCTTTTCAATATGCTATCTAGGGTGGTCATAATTTTCTTCCAAGGAGTAAGCGTCTTTCAATTTCATGGCTGCAGTCACCATCTGCAGTGATTTTGGAGCCCCCAAAAATAAAGTCTGACACTGTTTCCACTGTTTCCCCATCTATTTCCCATAAAGTGATGGGAACAGATGCCATGATCACACCAATATAAATAGGTACCATTCTGTATCACAGACTCAATGGACATGAGTTCAAGCAAACTCCAGGAGACAGTAAAGGATAGGGAAGCCTGGCATGCTGCAGTCTATGGGGTCACAGAGTCAAACACAATTTAACACCTGAACAATAACTATGTATACAGTTTTAGTTCTCATACCTGGAATTATTATTGAATGACTATTAAATCAATTATTATTGATTTTCACATAGTTTACAGTCTGTCTTTTCAAATATTAACAAGAGTCAATCTTGAATAAACTAATACATTTTTATTGTACATTTTATCAGTTTAAAAAGTTTGTGCATAGCCCATCTTAAGTAATTGTCCAGTTTGTAAACAATATAACTTGTATATACATGTTTTAATGTGGATATTAATTACGCTTTTAACATTTAAATAATCTTCACATTTCTTGAGTAACAATTTTGTGCCACAAAACCTTTAAGTATCTATAAGAACAGTGCTTCTCAAACCTCTTTGCACATATGAATTAACTGGGGACCTTGTCAATTCAGATTCTGATTCAGTAAGTCTGGGTGGGAACCAGAGAATCAGTGTTTCCAGCAGCTTCAAGGAAACATCACTTCTCCTGGTCCAGGGAACACACTGAGGAGTAAGTTAGTAGGTAATAAAATCAATATTTTTAAATAATTTTATTTCTTTATCTTTGCGTGTGCTGGGTCTTTGTTGCTGTTTGGGCTTTTCTCTAGTTGCAGCAAGTGGGGTCTACTCTCTGGTCGTGGTGCACAGGCCTCTCATCACAGTGCTTCCTTCTCTTGTTGTGGAGCATGGGCTCGATGGTATAGGGGCTTCAGTTGTGTAGGGAATGGGCTCAGTCGCTCTGGAGTATATGGGATCTTCACGGAACAGGGATCAAACCTGAGTCTCCTGCATTGGCAGGCAGATTCTTTACCACTGAGCCATCAGGCCAGGGATTGAATCTGAGTCTCCTGAGTTGGCAGGTGGATTCTTCACCACTGAGCCATCAGGGAAGCCCTAAAACTAATATTGATTGTACTACTAAATAGCTTTGCTCCCATGATTTTATTTGGAATTTAGAGTTGAACTAACTATTCCTTCCTCTTAACTGCAAGGGGCCTAGATATATGTACAAGTTTCTCCATGTATGAAATAATAATATATTATCATATGTTATATTCATGCATCAAATGGCTTGATAAATATGTTAAAAGTTCATTTTCAACATATATTTTTTCCCTGCACATGCACACATCCATAGATTATGAATTGCTGGGTAACATCGAAATGTCATTTTCTCTAGGCCAAGACAGGTAATCTACAGAAGATATCACAGGATTAAAGATGCAATCTTTAATACCCAAAGGAATCATATAAGTCAATATAGCAATGCCATAGCTAGTTAAGTTTCTTTTACAAAGAGATAACATTTAATACAATTTTTGAAATTCAGCTAAAGTATGCCAGATAATAGAGAAACAACCCCAAACTTGTAAGTTCTGCGAATTAGTGGTGAGATAAGTCTTCCCTGCTCCTAGAAAGCAGGTCTGAAAAGAAAAGATTTAAGCAACTTCTCAGGATGTATACCTCTTTCACTTTTGGCTAAGTTCCAGATAACTGCAGGATTACTTTCTTTAAAATCATAGTTTGTCTATTATCAATATTCCTTTAAAACATTTAGATGTTTACTTTCCAAATAACCTAGGATTAAAATTCTCAGGTCTGCCTGAGCAATTCTAAAATAACTTTGCTGTTAAAGAAGCAAACCACTGTTACAAACTATGGTGTAAGTAGAATTATAAGCTATTATTTAAACATGTGAAAAAAAGTTGTAAAGCTAAATTTATTTTTGAAAAATCTTTTTCTTTCACCATCCCCCTCCTACCTCAAAACAGCCAAATAGTTGTCAAAACCTTCTAAATATTTGCTTACAAAGACTCAAAATAGCCTTGATGTTGTTCAGACATTAAGTCATATCCTACTCTTTGCCACCCCAAGCACAGAAGCACACCAGACTCCTCTGTCCATGGGATTCTCTAGGCAAGAATATTGGAGTGGGTTGCCATTTCATTCTCCAGGGGAATTTTCCAACCCAGGGATAGAGCTCACATATCTTGTGTCTCCTGCATTGCAGGTAGATTTTTTACCACTGAACCACCAGGGAAG